>NC_053493.1:73613412-73913412 GCF_905171775.1 Rana temporaria
TGTCAGGTGTGCATTTAGGTTGTTCTGAAATGATGGTGTTCCTATCAAGTTTGGACACACGATCAATATCGTCCTCTATAGTGGCTGGTGTAAAGCCCTTTTCCACAAATCTAGATTTTAGAATGTCCGCTTGTAGGTGGAAATCAGTTAGATTGGTACAATCTTTTAGCTTTAGATGACTTTATCAGATCTTGCTCAAAAGCATGGATAATAGCTTTTGCATTAAACAGTATGAACAATTGCCAGCGGACCCAAGACACAAAGCAGTTTCTAGCCACGAGGATACAATCCTCAAGGTCATGATTCTGTTTTACCATCGATCATGACAAAAGTGTGTTACTTGCCAACAAACAAGCTAGTGTTAACACAAAGTTTGTCGCAATCTAGATAAAGAAACTGGCAGACACTGATAATAGGTCTAATTTTAATCTCTCCTCCAGAAGGAGAATAGATTTCAAACCATTCTTAAACTCCAGGCAGATGAAGCAACACAATCAGCAGATAGAAAGGACAACTTACTTGAAATTCATCCAGGGGCTCAGTGATCTCAAAGTCTAAAACCTCATCAGTGGTTTCGTCATCCTGATATTCTATCTGCTCATTAGGTACCTCGTAATTGTCTTCATAGGACCCCACAAAGTCTTCTGCACCAGCTTCCATGTCTTCCACTTCCTCATATACCTCCTCATTCTCAGGCTCTTGAAGATCAGCTTCTACAGCTGGAGACTCCACTTCTTCCTCTTTTATGCTCTGAGAGAGGTCAAACGACATGCCCCCTGTAGTTGCATTCAGGCTAACAGTGACTCCCTGGGTACTATAAACAAAAAGAAAAAAAAAGGAAGGCAATGTAAAAATCTCTGGAGAATGCAACATGGAAAGTTATGGTTTACAACATGTAAAATCTTTTTCTTAAGCAGCCCATACACTGAGCGAATTTATTTCCTGCAAATCCAGCAGGCTGGTTGTACCCAAGTTAAACGAACAACTTGGTACATTCAGCCTGTCCATCTATGGCCAGCCTTAGAGTCCACCACACAATGCACCTCATATTCCTGACTACCTCGTCTATACTGCCACCTTCAGGTGAATGAACACTGGGCAAAAGAAAAAAAAAATGTAGGAAATCCCTTACCCAGGAATAACCCCCTCCCAGCCGTAGCAAGCCCCAATTTAGTAGAAAACAGTGAGGAACAGGCAAAGTGGGGAGTGGTCTGTGTCCTGTGATGTACTCCAAGAAAAGGATTTTACAGGTAAACCAAAAATCTCAATTCCTTAAATCGTACATCACAGGGCACTTTGTTTTAATGACTACTTAGGCTGTCCCAAAGCACATGGAGGGGTAGGCAACAACTTGGCCAACATGCCAAAAACAGAAAAGGGAAACCCCACACAAAGACACCTGCAAGATATTTCGCCTAGAACTGGTGTCCATAGGAGGTGTGAACACCTACCTGGTAGAACTTCATAAACATGAATTGCAGCCTGGAAAACCTAGAAACAAATACTTGATGGTAAAATCACTCAGGAAGCACCGACATTCATGGTGTAATGGAGCCTGATCCTTAATACCTGAGAAATAATGATGAATCCGCCTAGTAACCGAGGATCGAAAGAGAACCAAGGTCTAAATACCACGTTATCCTGATTATGAACCAGGAAAGTGTAACCAGCTCTGACATCCTGCAAGCCAAAGTAATGGTAACAAAAAAAAAAAAAACTTCCAGGTTAGGAAAGACTAGGGGATCTCCTGAAGAACCTCAAAATAGATGTCTGCAAAACCAAATTAAGGTCCACCGAAAACAAAAGGGCCCCCTGTAGCAAGCGAAACAATCTGTGTGACACCCTGTGCAAAAGTTTTTTACCAAAGAATGAGAACCATTAGGTCTTTAACCACTTGCCGCCCGCCAATGACATATTGACGTCGGCAAAGTGGTTGTAGAATCCTGACTGGACGTCATATGACGTCCTCAGGATTCTGAGCCGCTGCGCGCCCCCCGGGGGCGCGCATCGCGGCGATCGTTGTTGCAGGGTGTCAGTCTGACACCCCGCAACACCGATCTCGGTAATGAGTATCTCACGGAGACTCTTTACCACGTGATCAGCCATGTCCAACCACGGCTGTTCACGATTTAAACAGGAAAAGCCGTTGATGGCTCTTCCTCACTCGTGTCTGACAGACGCGAGTAGAGGAGAGCCGATCGGCCGCTCTCCCGACAGGGGGGGTTCGCGCTGATTGTTTATCAGCGCAGCCCCCCCTCGGATCGCCACACTGGACCACCAGGGAAGCCCACCCTGGACCACCAGGGAAGGGCAAAAAAAAAAAGTCTGGGCAAAAAAAAAAAAAGCATTAAAAAAAAAAAAGATGCCAATCAGTGCCCACAAATGGGCACTGATTGGCACACATGGGTAAATCAGTTCCCGCCCCACAGTGTCCATCAGTGCCACCCCACAGTGTCCATCAGTGCCACCCCACAGTGCCCATCTATGCCCAGTGCCCACCTATCAGTGCCCATCAGTGCCGCCCATGAGTGCCCATCTATGCCGCCTATGAGTGCCCAGTGCCGCCCATGAGTGCCCATCAGTGCCGCCCATGAGTGCCCATCAGTGCTGCCTATGTGTGCCCAACAGTGCCGCATACCAGCGCCGCCAATCACCACGATGATGCCACTCCTGTGTGGGAGTCAAAATTCACAGCACAGGGCTCCGGAGGAATGGCCTGAGTGGTTGTTCCTTCAGGTCGCATGCGATATTGACATAATTGGTGGCTGCACAAGTAGATATCTCCTAAATAGGGATGAGCTCAGGCTTATTCGTAACTCGCCCGTGCAGAGCCTGCCAGAAAGTCGGCACTGCACAGATCGTCTCACTGTCTGTGATTAGCGCTATGCAGTGCCGACTTCCTGGTGGGCGCGTGTGGGATGCAAACACGCCTGCGCTCATCCTTCCTAGACCAGAAGTCTCAAACTGGTGGCCCTCCAGATGTTGCAAAACTGCAAGTCCCATGAGGCATTGCAAGGCTGACAGTTACAAGCAGGGCATGATGGGACTTGTAGTTCCGCAACAGCTGGATGGAGGGCTGTCAGTTTAAGACCCCTGTACCTAAACGGTGTACATTTAGGACATATTCATTGTACCCACAGGTAAGGTTTCATGTACACGGGACGTTGTACAAACTCTCCTGAACGATTTAACTTGACAGCTAGAAACCAGAATCTAAAAACGGCCGTTTAGCTGCCATGTTTAGCCGCGTTTGCGTCTAGAAGCATTTGAAAAAATATTTTTTTATTTTTTGTTAAAAATGAAAAACGTCTATAACTAAACGATGCTAAACGCGAGTTGCCACGTTTGGCGCTTGAAATGCCTCTAAACTCTGCTTCTGAACACATTTTTTGGGGTTCCAGAAAAAGCCTCTAAACTCAACTGCCTAGAAACGACCCCGTGTACTCATAAGATCACACAGAGGAGAGTTCAGGGGCCCGACTGCTCCTAAACATCCGTATACCAGCAGCAGTGTACATGAGGCCTAAGCCTTATTATGATTACCTATAGGTAAAAATCATATAAGGATATTTACTTCTACTTAACGCGTCATCAGGGACACCATGTTCACCTAATGCCCAATATATCTCACCCACTTTCAGATGCCATTGTAATGAGATAACCAATGCTACCGGTATTCACTTTATTAAGTGGTCTTGCATAGCAAGATAACTTATTGTTCTCTCACATATATATTATTCTTATTATAGCCAAATTTGCCACCCTAACTACTCCCACAGGGCTAGATTCACGTAGAATCGCGGTGGCGTAACGTATTGTAGATACGTTACACCGCCGCAAGTTTTCATCGCAAGTGCCTGATTCACAAAGCACTTGCGAGAAAACTTACACCGGCGGCCTCCGGCGTAAGCCCGCGTAATTCAAAGGGGCGTGTGCCATTTAAATTAGGCGCGCTCCCACGCCGTAACTACTGCGCATGCTCCCTTTTGAATTTCCCACCGTGCTTTGCCTTCATTTTTTCGAGCGGCGACGTGCGTAGCGTACTTCCGTATTCCCGGACGTCTTACGCAAGAAGGAAACATTTTTAAATTTTGACGCGGGAACGACGGCCATACTTTATACAGCACATACGTGTGCTGTGTAAAGTTAGGGCACCTAAAACGATGACTAACTTTGCGACGGGAAACTAGACTAGCAGCGACGTAGCGAATGCGAAAAACCGTCGTGGATCGCCGTAACTACTCATTTGCATACCCGACGCTGGTTTACGACGCAAACTCCCCCCAGCGGCGGCCGCGGTATAGCATCCTAAGATTCGACAGTGTAAAACAATTACACCTGTTGGATCTTAGGGCTAACTATGCATAACTGATTCTATGAATCAGTCGCATAGATACTCTGAGAGATACGACGGAGTATCTGAGATACTCCGTCGTATCTCTGCTGTGAATCTGGCCCACAGTTTTTACACTACATAGACGAGTAATATATCGTGCGGATTGTTCCCGATCGCGTTGCTATTACTTTGTGGAACGTTTCGCCGAATCTTTCGCGAAATATCGTCATTTTTGCGGCAACATTTTCCCATAGGAATGAATGGTGAAGCTTAGAGTGCGGAAATGTCAAAAATTGAAAAATCATTACATGATTTGTAAACTGCGACCACTCCCTTATTTTCAAGCGGACCTACACAAATCTTATATCAAAACGTTCAGCTATCCCTGCTGCCACTACACGTGTTCACAAGACTAAAACAGTTTTTTTTGCTAGAAAATTACTTAAAACCCCCAAACATTATATATATATATTTTCTAACACCCTAGAGAATAAAATGGCGATCATTGCAATACTTTTTGTCATACCATATTTGCGCAGCGGTCTTACAAGCGCACTTTTTTTGGAAAAAAATCACTTTTTTTAATTAAAAAATAAGACAGCAATAAATTTGGCCCAATTTTTTTATATATTGTGAAAGATAATGTTACGCCGAGTAAAATGATACCCAACATGTCACGCTTAAAAATTGCGCCCGCTCGTGGCATGGCGTCAAACTTTTACCCTTAAAAATCTCGATAGGCGACGTTTAAAAAATTCTATAGGTTGCATTTTTTGAGCTACAGAGGAGCTCTAGGGCTAGAATTATTGCTCTCGCTCTAAGGATCGCGGCGATACCTCACTTATGTGGTTTGAACACCGTTTTCATATGCGGACACTACTCACGTATGCGTTCACTTCTGCGCGCGAGCTCGTCGGGACAGGGAGCTTTAAAACATTTTTTTTTCTTATTTATTTTATTATTTTTTACACTGGAAAAAATAAAAATTATCACTTTTATTCCTATTACAAGGAATGTAAACATCCCTTGTAATAGAAAAAAGCATGACAGGTCCTTTTAAATATGAGATCTGGGGTCAAAAAAACCTCAGATCTAATATTTAGACTTAAAAGCAAAAAAAAATTAAAAAAAATGTAAATGTTGTCATTTTAAAAAATGACAAAAAAAAAAATGTCTCTTTAAGACGCTGGGCGGGACTGACGTTTTGACGTCACTTCCGCCCAGCAATGCTATGGGGACGGGTGGGGGCCATCTTGCCCTCACTCGTATTCCCACAGAGCAGGCTGAAGCACCCGATCGCCTCCGCCGCTACCGACGGCTCCGGTAAGCGACGGAGGGCCCGGGAGAGCGGCGGGAGGGGCCCCCTCCCGCCGCCAATAACGGTGATCTCGAGTCCGCCGCAGAGACCACCATTATCTTTTACAGGATCGCTCACACTAAAGATGGATACCTCGGTTGTGGCAGCAGCTACTGCCGTTACCGAGATATCCATCTTTAAAATGCCGCCGTATATAGTCGTATAGCGGTCGGCAAGTGGTTAATAACTCCTCACAAACAGCTGTGAGGTGAGTTGGCTCCTCCCACACAAGGCTGAGGGAACTTTGCTACCGGTATGTTTTTTGGGCTCTGCGTAACTTCTGCATATAGCAACCAGTCCATAGAAACCGTCCATAGCAACCAATCCATATCAACCATCCATAGCAACCAGTTCATAGCAACCCTCCATAGCAACCAATCCATAGCAACCCTCCATAGCAACCAGTTTTTGATGGGACAAATAGGATGGTGCAGTTTTGATGGGGTAGTTTTTGATGGAGCAGTTTTTGATGGGGCAATGGATCGATAAATATATATGTGTGTGTGTGTGTATTACACACACAGATAGACATCGATATATATTTATATAACAGTGTATGGTGGTGAGCTGTGTACTGAGTCTATGAGGGTGACCCATCCTCTGTATACACTGTTAGTATATGGAGGTACGTGTATACAGTGCCAGGCCTGATCTCTCCTCTCCATACAGGGAAAGGGATCTCTATACCGCGGGTCCCCCCGCCTCCTCATGACAATGCGGCCCGGCCCTCTCATACCTTCTAACATGGCGGCCATGATGCTTCGGGCTGTCCGACTGGGCGGGGCGACGTCGGAGCTGTGCTGCTGAGGTGAGCTTGGCGCGGCTGCGTGTGTCCGCCGGGAGATCGGGAGAGCGCGCACAGCAGTGAGTGATGATCAGAGATCAGTGAGTAGAGCGGGGGAGGGGAGTACTTGTTGTGTACAGACTGGCACCTCATTTGCCCCGCTACATTCTATAGAACTGCAAGTCCCAGCATTCTGTGCCACCAACCTGTATCCCTCAGAAAAGTTCTATCCAGACAGAGGCTGCTGACCCTTCATAGTCACATAGAAAGGCATACAAGTCACTCAGAACTAGAACAAGTTTGAATGTTGCAGAGCTGAGGGGTTGAAGGAAAAGTCTTCTGTGTCCCCACTGGGGAGATTTCCCTTCACTTCCTGTCCCATAGCCACAACAGGAAGTGAGAGGAAAATCTTTACTGATACCTGCTGCCACCCACATAACCCTTATGTGCAACGGCAAAAGGTTGGGCTGTAATGTCCTCAAGGTGCTGGTATGTGTCACTGAGCGACTGATGTGTCTGTGCTCAGACCGAGCTGTCCAATGGTCAGTATCCAGCGGGACCAACTCCCAATCCTGTGACAGCCCATCACATGATCCTTCCCGCCCCTGGGCATTCACAACCTTTTACCCCCTCCCTGCCCAGGCCAATTATTAGCTTTCAAGGCTGTTGCATATAAAATGACAATTGCACGGTCATGCAGCACTGTACCCAAATCACATTTTTATATATTTTTTTCACACAAATAGAGCTTTCGTTTGGTGTTATTTAATCATCTCTGGGGTTTGTTTTTTTTTTTGCAAAATAAACGAATAAAAAATAATTCCATAGTTTATAAATTTGCAAACGGGTAATTATTCTCCTTCACTGACGGGCACTGATAGGCAGCACTGATTGGCACTGGTAGGTGACACTGATGAGGAGGCACTAATGGGCACTGTTAGGCAGCACTGATGGGCATTGATAGGTGACACTGATAGGCAGCACTGATGGGTATTGGTAGGTGACACTGATGAGGAGGCACTAATAGGCAGCACTGATGGGAACTAGTAGGTAACACTGATGAGGGGGCACTGGTAGGTGACACTGATGAGTGGCACTGATAGGTGACACTGATGAGGAGGCACTAATGGGCACTGATAGGCAGCACTGATGTGCACTGGTAGGTGACACTGATGAGGGGGAACTAATAGGCAGCACTGATAGGTGACACTGATGAGGGGCATTGCTGGGCAATGGTAGGTGGCACTGATAGGCAGCACTTATAGGTGACAGTGATGAAGAAGGTACTAATAGGCACTGGTAGGTGACACTGACAAGGGGGCGCTGATAGGCAGCACTAATGCGCACTGGTAGGTGACACTGATGAGCGGGCACTGTTAGGTGGCACTGATAGGTGATGCTGATTGACATTGATAGGAGACACTGATAGGCCGCACTGATGGGAACTAATAGGTGACACTGATGAGGGGGCACTGATTGGCAGCACTGATGGGCACTGGTAGGTGAAACTGATGAAGGGGCACTAATGAGCACTGATGAGGGGGCACTGGTAGGTGACACAGATGAGGGCGCACTGATAGGCAGCACTGATGGGCACTGGTAGGTGACGCTGATGAGGGAGAACTATTGGGCACTGATGAGGGGGCACTAATAGGCAGTAGTGATAGGTGGCACTGATGAGGGACAAGGATAGGCAGCACTGATGGGCAATGGTAGGTGACACTGATGAGGGGGCACTGATAGGTGACAGTGATGAAGAAGAAGGCACTAATAGGCACTGATAGGTGACAGTGATGAAGAAGGCACTAATGGGCAGCACTGTTGAGTGCTAATAACCAGCGTCAATTCTCAATTGTGATTGGACACAGCTAAACACATGGTAAAGAGCCGCTGATTGGCTCTTTACCTCAATCTGTGATCAGCTGTGTTCGGAAGACACTGCCATCCAGAGCACGCCGCCCGATCACGGGACACCATCATATGACGGCATCCCAGAACTAGCCGGCCGCACTGTAGTCGCTATATTTGGCAAGTGGTTACAGGGACGCTGGAGTGGGCCTGAACTGGTTAAGAGCCTGTTCACACCACATGCAGTGCAGTGCTTTTTTTTCTGTATTAAAGCATGGAACGAAGGTTATATGGGTTCCAGGGGCAAAGTTCTCTACAGCGCAATGCCTTCCAGTGCCAGAAAATGCTGTTTTTTTCATGCACAGAACTGTACTGGAACATAAAAAATGCATCGAAACCCAGTATAGTGAAAAAAACAAAAAAAAACAGATAAAAGCTAGAAAAAATGCATTTGGAATGTATGCGTAAATGCATCAAAAAAGCAAAAAAAAAGACACGTTAAAAATAGCGCAAAAATAGCGCATGCAGATAAGCATTCGGAACAGATCTGGAGGACGTTTTTGTGGTGTGAAGGGAACTTAAAGGGGTTGTAAACCCTCGTGAGTTTTTGGAACTTTCGCCCCTTCCGGTGTCACATTTGGCACCTTTCAGGGGGGAGGGGGTGCAGATGGCTGTATAAAACAGGTATTTGCACCACTTCCGGGTATAGACTCCCGTGGGAGTCAAGCCCCTTTGCGTCAATCCCCCCCCCCCCCCCCCGCTGTGTTCTGGGAAACACACGGCTCCCAGAACACAGCAGGGACCCGTGAGGACGGTGCAGCGCGACTCGCACATGCGCAGTAGGGATCCGGGAAATGAAGCCGCAACGCTTCACTTCCCGATTCCCTCACCGAGGATGGAGGCGGGGAATCCGAGAGACGAGTGGTAGCTCAGCTGCAGTATTTGTAGCTGCTGGCTTTAAAAAAAAAATCCTGTGAACCTCCACTTTAATGCATCCTATGCAAAAATCTTCTTCTAGTGACCCCCCTCCTCCCTGAGCCCTGGAATTTCCTGCAGCGGAGACGCACTCTTCCTCTGGCCGGGGTTCTCAGCTCTTAATTGGATAGATTGATAGCAGCACAGCCATTGGCACCCACTGCTGTCAATCAGATCCAATGACCCGGGGGGCAGGGCCGAGTCATACATCCGGCGTCTATGGATGCCGAATGCAGGACTCGGGTGCGCGCCCGCAAGGTAACCCCTCCAGGGGAGCGCTTCTCCTAGGGGGGTTATACAATGCAGGGAGGAGCCGCTGAGGGACCCCAGAATTTGAGGATCGGGGCCACTCTGTGCAAAACTAACTGCACAGTGGAGGTAAGTATAACATGTTTGTTATTTTAAAAAAAAATACAAAATATAGCTTTACAATCACTTTAAGGCTAAGTCCACCTTGTAGAAATAAATAAATGGACATGTATAGTTGCAGGATAGAAATTGTGCATTTATTTATTTTCCATAGGACCCCGCACAGCATTGCAGTGGATGACCAATGTACTGCCAGGCTCCTCCAGACTCTTCCTCCAGTTCCCTATACTTAGAAAGGACTGGACTTTCAGGGGGGGGGGCTGGAGGAACTGTCAATGGACTACGAGTGTGGCATCTACCGCTCTGTTCTAAAGGGCGGAGCAAAATGCATTGGGGGGGCCTTTGACAGTTCTGGAGACCTCACTTACAGAAGGATATTGATAAGATAGAACGAGTCCAGAGAGTAACAAAAATGGTGAAAGGTGTGGAGAATAAAAAATATCTAGAGCGACTTCAGAAATTTAACCACTTCAGTACCGTGGGTGTTTTTCAGATTTGGTGTTTACAAGACTAAAACATTTTTTTTTGCTAGAAAATTACTTAAAACCCCCAAACATTATATATATATATATTTTTTCTAACACCCTAGAGAATAAAATGGCGATCATTGCAATACTTTGTCACACCATATTTGCACAGCGGTCTTACAAGCTCACTTTTTTTGGGAAAAAAATCAATTTTTTTAATAAAAAAATAAGACAGCAATAAATTTGGCCCAATTTTTTTATATATTGTGAAAGATAATGTTACGCCGAGTAAAATGATACCCAACATGTCACGCTTAAAAATTGCGCCCGCTCGTGGCATGGCGTCAAACTTTTACCCTTAAAAATCTCGATAGCCGACGTTTAAAAAATTCTATAGGTTGCATTTTTTGAGCTACAGAGGAGCTCTAGGGCTATAATTATTGCTCTCGCTCTATCGATCGCAGAGATACCTCACTTGTGTGGTTTGAACACCGTTTTTCATATATGCGGACGCTACTCACGTATGCGTTCGCTTCTGCGTGCGAGCTCGTCGGGACGCGACGCTTTAAATTTATTTTTTTTACTTATTTTTTTTTATTTTTTACACTGGAAAAAAAAAATTGATCACTTTTATTCCTATTACAAGGAATTTAAACATCCCTTGTAATAGAAAAAAGCATGACAGGTCCTCTTAAATATGAGATCTGGGGTCAAAAAGACCTCAGATCTCATATTTAGACTTAAATGCAAAAAAAAAAAAAAAAAAATTGAAATTTTGTCATTTGAAAAAATGACAACAAAAAATGTCTCTTTAAGACGCATGGGCGGGACTGACGTTTTGACGGGTGGGGGCCATCTTGCCCTCACTCGTATCCCCACCCAGCATGTGAAAGGACCCGATCGCCTCCGCCGCTACCGACGGCTCCGGTAAGCGGCTAGAGGGCGCTGCTGCCACAACCGAGGTATCGATCTTTAGTGTGCGCGGTCTGGTACACGATAACGGCGGTCTCCGCGGCGGATTCGCCGTGAGATCGCCGTTATCGGTGGCGGGAGAGGGGCTCCCGCCGCGCCCTCTGCCGCTTACCGGAGCCGTCGGTAGCGGCGGAGGAGATCAGGACTGTTCAGCAGCTGAGCGGGGACGAGACTGAAGGAAAAATCTCCTTCGCCCGTCCCCATAGCTCTGCTGGGCGGAAGTGACGTCAAAACGTCTGTCCCGCCCAGCCTCTTAAAGAGACAATTTTTTTTTTTGTCATTTGAAAAAATGACAGTTTCAATTTTTTTTAGCATTTTAGTCTAAATATGAGATCTGAGGTCTTTTTGACCCCAGATCTCATATTTAAGAGGACCTGTCATGCTTTTTTCTATTACAAGGGATGTTTACATTCCTTATAATAGGAATAAAAGTGATAAAAAAATGTTTTCAGTGTAAAAAGTAATAAAATAAATAAAAATAAATAAGAAAACAAAAAAAAATGTTTTTTAAAGCGCCCCGTCCCGACGAGCTCGCGCGCAGAAGCGAACGCATACGCGAGTAGCGCCCACATATGAAAACGGTGTTCAAATCACACAAGTGAGGTATCGCCGAGATCGTTAGAGCGAGAGCAATAATTCTAGCCCTAGGCCTACTCTGTAGCTCAAAAAATGCAATCTCTAGAATTTTTTAAACATCGCCTATCGAGATTTTTAAGGGTAAAAGTTTGATGCCATGCCACGAGCGGGCGCAATTTTTAAGCGTGACATGTTGGGTATCATTTTACTCGGCGTAACATTATCTTTCACAATATATAAAAAAATTGGGCCAAATTTATTGTCTTTTTTTAATTCAAATAAGTGATTTTTTTCCAAAAAAAGTGCGCTTGTAAGACCGCTGCGCAAATACGGTGTGACAAAAAGTATTGGAATGACCACTATTTTATTCTCTAGGGTGTTTAAAAAATATATATATAATGTTTGGGGGTTTTAAGTAATTTTCTAGCAGAAAAAACTGTTTTAGTCTTGCAAACACCAAATCTGAAAAACACCTAAGGTCTGGAAGTGGTTAAACGACACTTTTTATGGATATCTTTAAGAAATGGCTTTCTTCTCGCCACTCTTCCATAAAGGCCAGATTTGTGCAGTATACGACTGATTGTTGTCCTATGGACAGAGTCTCCCACCTCAGCTGTAGATCTCTGCAGTTCATCCAGAGTGATCATGGGCATCTCTGATCAGTCTTCTCCTTGTATGAGCTGAAAGTTTAGAGGGACGGTCAGGTCTTCGTAGATTTGCAGTGGTCCGATGCTCCTTCCATTTCAATATTATCGCTTGCACAGTGCTCCTTGGGATGTTTAAATCTTGGGAAGTCTTTTTGTATACCAATCCGGCTTTAAACTTCTCCACAACAGTATCTCGGATCTGCCTGGTGTGTTCCTTGTTCTTCATGATGCTCTCTGCGCTTTAAACGGACCTCTGAGACTATCACAGTGCAGGTGCATTTATACGGAGACTTGATTACACACAGGTGGATTCTATTTATCATCATTATTCATTTAGGTCAACATTGGATCATTCAGAGATCATCACTGAACTTCTGGAGAGAGTTTGCTGCACTGAAAGTAAAGGGGCTGAATAATTTTGCACGCCCAATTTTTCAGTTTTTTATTTGTTAAAAAAGTTTGAAATATCCAATAAATTTCGTTCCACTTCATGATTGTGTCCCACTTGTTGTTGATTCTTCAAAAAAAATTACAGTTTTATATCTTTGTTTGAAGCCTAAAATGTGGCAAAAGGTCACAAAGTTCAAGGGGGCCGAATACTTTCGCAAGGCACTGTATATTATGGCTTATCAATTCACAAATGTGTAGGCTGCATTAGTTTTCTTTTTTAGTCATTCTTTCCTTTTATTTTTGTCTGTCGATTCAACCAGTAAGTTGGAAGGAAGAAAAGTGTTTGCTGTAACTGCTTAGAAAATGTTAGCTGGAGTTTGGCGTAGATTGTAAATCCCACCATCCAGGAGCAACATTTTGTTTTGTTTTTTTCAGACTGGATGGCTGTTAGCTCGGCGGTCTCCCCTTCTGAGGAAGATCTGACACCCGACTCCTGGATTTCCTGCCATATCTTAGGGGCTTGCCTGTTCTTAATCATGTAATAATTGTACCCTAGTTGCTGGAGGAGTCAACTTCTGAAACCCCCTGAGCATGTGCCCTGTTTTCCAGGGTCATAAATACAACTCAACAGGGGAAGAAGTCTCAGGACCAGAAGAAAAAGTGACCATTCAGTATGAATAAGGCCGGCCATACACAGAGCTTATTTCTTTCATGCAACTCAAGAAATGTACTCAATTTCCCCCCATCAACACAGACAGTGCTCACATGGGAATCCCTCCTGCCGGGCAATTCTCTTCTCCTGCCAGGGGAAGCCATCCCTGCTGGGAGAGGTCAGTGAATTATTATTAGAGGCTATATGACCTGCTAGTGATAATTGCAAGCAGGGGCGTTGTTAGGGGTGGGCTGGGGAGGCTGGAGCCCCGAATGGGTCGATGAAAAGCCCCGAGTCTCGGCGATGAAGCATTTAACTATTAGCCCGAGTGCCGCCGAGCAGGGACCATTTCATTTACGAGCGCCGCCAAGTGACACAGCAGGTCCCGCCTTCTGGAGCCTGCAGCGCCTATGATGGACATCCCACATGTCCAATCCGGGACCGCGGGACGTGTTACATCCATTATAGGCGCAGCAAGCTTAGAAAGCGGAAATTACAATGCCGCCCGGTGCGGCATCCGCTCGGTTCGGAGGCTCTGCAGTGTCTCCACGGCTCCTGAGTGCCGGCGCCGCACCACGGCTGAGGTAGGTGACATCAGGCAGTCCTGTTCATTGACTGATGCAGTGGACAAAAGCCTGAGCTTCTGATGCTGTGGACAGGATCTTGGCAATTTAATCCAGGCTTTGATGCTGTGCTCACTCAGACTTGATTCCTTGAAAGTGCAAGGGTATGCTGAACTTCCCACTGACTTTCTCCGCTCCCCCCTGCTGATGTATGTGTGATCAGCATCCCTGGCAGCTGAGCTCTGGACAGAGCGATCACAGCACTGCACTGACGTCTGGATGTTTACTTCTTGACATCCTTAGCTTTCCTCCTCCCTCCCTACCTCTTCTATGTGATGGTCTTCTCCAGGGACCTTCTGCGATCTGCTCTCTTTAATTTGGACATCATCACTAGCTGCGATCTCCCAAGCCCTTGCTCTACCCCCTCTCAGCTCCATTCCATCCTACGATGATGCTGAACATCTGACTTTTGGTTAAACGGGGAGGGGGTGGGGGGGAGAGGGAAAAAAAAGTGTGTGGGGTGCTGTTGACACATCCCTCATCTTCAACCCCTGTCATCTGGCTCCTTTGAGCCATCACACTCGTCCACTCGTCAAAGTGTGGAAGAGGAGGAGAGACGGAGGAGGTTATTTGGAGGAGAGGAGGAGGAGGAAGAAAAAAAAAAGAAGAAGAATCTTACACCTAATCACATCCCACTACCAGAAAGACACCTCTGACAGCAAGGACAACCGACTCGTGCATCAGCTCTTGGATTGACAGCCGTTAAAGGGAATTGTCGGGACTGCGAGCTGCTGCTGCTGCTGAAAGGATCCGGAAACAGCCAGGCTTTTTTTTTATTATTATTTAATAAGGGATTGCTGCTGAAAGAAGATGCTGCATGTCAGTGGTGCCAACTCTGCTGCTGCTGGACTGTCCTGGATTCATAGTGGATCTTCTTGGTGGGGTGGATTTGGAACTCATTTAACCATTTGAATATGGCTGATCACCAGCACCTACTCCAAGACCATCGCTGGCCCAAGCAATGAAGGTGAGCTCTATTATTTATCATCCTTATTTAGGTGTGTACATTAACCCTAAACACATTAGGCAGCAACGCTGACAATCAAAGTGCAGGATCTCTGTGACACCATCATTCATCACAGGAAAAAGCAAGGAAACTATAATATATGCATATGTTTACATGTGTGCTGCATTCATACTGGGTCTAGGGTGCTGGCAATCACTAATAATTAATAATAGGTATTAGGTAGCATGTACAAATTAAGTAAAATGGCAAGAGCCAAGCATGTCACTTTTATGTATTTAGCTGTATAGAGTAGTTTACAAATTGTATATGTTTACAAATACCTTGTATGGTTCTACATATAACTTGTATGTGTCCACTAATAACTTATATGGGTCTACTAACAACTTGTATATGTCTTCTAATACCTTGTATGGGTCTACAAATAACTTGTATGGGGCATATTCACAAAGATCTGCCCCGGCGCATCGTATCTGAGATACGCTACGTCGCCATACCTTACCTGGCTTTGGTTCGAATCCATAAAGATTTCGCGCCGTAAGTTACGGTGGCGTAGTGTATCTCAAGAGGCGTAACGCTGCGGAATTCAAATGCGGCGAGTAGGGGGCGTGTTTCATTTAAATGAAGCGCGTCCCCGCGCCGAACGAACTGCGCATGCTCCGTTCCTAAATTTCCCGCCGTGCATTGCGCTAAATGACGTTGCAAGGACGTCATTGTTTTGACGTGGACGTAAATTACGTCCATCCGTATTCACGGACGACTTACGCAAACGAAAAAAAAAATTCAAATTAAACTCGGGAACGACGGCCATACTTAACATAGCAGGTTTAACTATACGCCAGAAAAAGCCGAATGGAAACGACGTAAAAGAATGCGACGGCCGCTCGTACGTTCGTGGATCGTCGGAAATAGCTAATTTGCATACTTGACGCAGAAAACGACGTGAACGCCACCCAGCGGACGCCAAAGTATTGCATCTTAGATCCGAAGGCGTACAAAGACGTACGCCTGTCGGATCTAACCCAGATGCCGTCATATCTTGTTTTGAGGATTCAAAACAAAGGTACGACGCGGGAAATTTGAAAGTACGCCGGCGTATCTACTCGCTTTGTGAATCTGCCCCTATGTGTCTACTAATACCTTGTATGGGTTATGGTTGCAGCAAATAATTAACAGACTGGAAGCCTATAAAGATATCTATATAAGTTCCATGCACAGTATAAAACATATATATTGCCATCAATGTTATTCTGCTTCCCTATAATTCATGATCAATCTCTAAACAATGTGGGAAAACCATTGTTAAAGGGGGTATATGTTTATATGTGTGCTGTAATCATACTGGGTCTAGGGTGCTGGCAATCACTATTAAATAACAGTAGGTAACATGTACAAATGAAGTAAAATGGCAAGAGCCAAGCTTGTCACTTGTATGTCTTTGTTTAATAAAGCTGTATAGAGTAGTTTACAAATAACTTGTATATGTTTACAAATGCCTTGTATGTGTCTACTAATTACGTGTATGGGTCTACAAATACCTTGTATGTGTCTACTAATTACGTGTATGGGTCTACAAATAACTTGTATGTGTCTACTAATTACTTGTATGGTTTATAGTTGATTGTGTATGTATGTGGGTCAGATCAGTGTATGTAGGTCAGGTCAGTGTATGTAGGACAGGTCAGTGGGACAGGTCAGTGTATGTAGGACGGGACAGGTCAGTGGGTCAGGTCAGTGTATGTAGGACAGGTCAGTGGGACAGGTCAGTGTATGTAGGACGGGTCAGGTCAGTGTATGTAGGACGGGACAGGTCAGTGGGTCAGGTCAGTGTATGTAGGACAGGTCAGTGGGACAGGTCAGTGTATGTAGGACAGGTCAGTGTATGTAGGATGGGTCAGGTCAGTGTATGTAGGACAGGTCAGTGTATGTAGGACGGGACAGGTCAGGTCCAGTGGTTCAGGTCAGTGTATGTAGGACAGGTCAGTGTATGTAGGATGGGTCAGGTCAGTGTATGTAGGACAGGTCAGTGGGACAGGTCAGTGTATGTAGGACAGGTCAGTGGGTCAGGTCAGTGTATGTAGGCAGGGCCGGTGCAAGGATTTTTGCCAACTCGGGCAAAGGTGCATTTTGGCGCCCCCCCCAGCACGCACGCACAGCGCCGCAAAAACGACAGTAAAGTGCTGCTAAAATAGCGGCGCTTTACTGCCGCCGGCGCAACGCCTCAATATGGATTAAATAAATTAGAATTATGCATAGCCATAGATATAAATAAAGTGGTTTGTGCAACAGCAGGTACTACAAATCACTTTATTTATGATATCTATGACTATGCATAATTATCATTTATTTAATCCATATTGAGCAAGCACTATACATTTGGCTGCTTGGCACTGGCAGTTGGAACCTGGCACACATCTCGTACAACATATACATGATGATAGGTTAGGTACGTTGTGACTTCACTAAAGTATAGTACGGACGGTACCTGGCCTCACCTGCTGCAGTGTGCTACTGCGCTGCCTGGTTTGGGGTTCCCCTAATTGCAAATCTCCTCTCTGTCTTGTCCTCCACAGAAACCTCACCTCATTTTACATTACACAGCACCCTGCACCTCTGGACCCCTTTTACATTACACAGCACTGAACATCTGGACCCCTTTTACATTACACAGCACCGCGCCTCTGGACCCCTTTTACATTACACAGCACCGTGCCTCTGGACCCCTTTTACATTATACAGCACCGCGCCTCTGGACCTCTTTTACATTACACAGCACTGAACATCTGGACCCCTTTTACATTACACAGCACGGCGCCTCTGGACCCCTTTTACATTACACAGCATGGCGCCTCTGGACCCCTTTTACATTACACAGCACGGTGCCTCTGGACCCCTTTTACATTACACAGCACTGCACCTCTGGAACCACTTTTACATTACACAGCTCTGGTCCACGTTTACATTATAAAGTACCCAGCACCTCTGGACCCCTTTTACATTACACATCACCCTGCACCTCTGGACCCCTTTTACATTACACAGCACTGAACATCTGGACCCCTTTTACATTACACAGCACTGAACATCTGGACCCCTTTTACATTACACAGCACCGCGCCTCTGGACCCCTTTTACATTACACAGCACCGCACCTCTGGAACCACTTTTACATTACACAGCTCTTGTCCACGTTTACATTATAAAGTACCCAGCACCTCTGGACCCCTTTTACATTACACAGCACCGCACCTCTGGACCCCTTTTACATTACACAGCACTGCAATTCTGAACCCCTTTTACATTACACAGCACCGCAATTCTGGACCCCTTTTACATTACACAGCACCGCAATTCTGGACCCTTTTACATTATACAGCACCGCAATTCTGGACCCCTTTTACATTACACAGCACCCTGAACCCCTTTTACATTACACAGCAACACTCTGCACCACTAGACCCCTTTAGATTTACACAGACACGCCCCCCAGCTCTGTCCCTTCCTACAATAATCATGCAGATGGAGAGACAGTGAGCAGCACTTAACAGAGGGCAATCGCCTGCTGGTTTTCTTACGTTAGCTTCAGCAGCTCTCTACTCAGCACTGCTCACTGTCTCTCGCTCCCCTGCGGTACAGTGTTTTGCTTACCCTGCTGGATGCTGGATGCTCCAGATGGTGAAAATCAAACTTGGCGCCGACCAAGCTGTAAACAGAGTACACGTCGTCATCATGTCCCATACGGCCAATCAGCGCACGCACCACAGAGGCACAGCGCCTCCCACTATACCGCCCGCCAATCGCGCATCGAGGGAGACAGACAGTTTAACCAGACAACCAGGTGGAAGGGCTGAAAAAAACAGATAACGGCGCAGGAGCCGAAGTGAAGTGCCGTGCCGCCGCCGGGACAATGGTACGGGAGGCGGGCGCAGCCCTAGGAGGACCGGTTGGATTTCACCCCCCCCCCCCAGGGCCGGCGCTGGTGCTGTAAGGCAAGTGCCCATGTTGCCTTGCGCTAGCACCGGCCCTGTATGTAGGACAGGTCAATGGGTCAGGTCAGTGTATGCAGGACAGGTCAGTGTATGCAGGACAGGTCAGTGTATGTAGGTTATGTCAGTGTGTGTGTGCACACACACACACGTAGAACAGGGTATGTGTGTCAGGTAGGTCACCCCGCGCCACTCCACCGACCACGCCCGAACCCCCCCCCCCCCCCCGGTGCCGGCTTGGCTTCGGGCTGAAGCCCCTGGTCTTCTTGGCACCTAGCAACGCCCCTGATCGCAAGGGAATCTCTGTAAATTTGAACCGTGTTTGGCTGGCCTAAGCCAAAAGCAGAGCTTCTCTTTACTCCTTCAGAGTCCTTCAATGAAGGTGCTGGATGAAGCCAAGGTTGAGGTTGGAGGGGGAGGGAAAGCTTTCCCAATGTATTCATTTTTTGGAAAAAATCCTTGAGTCAAAACCTAGAATTTGTAACTTCTCCTCCAAAGACTTTTCTTCTGACCAAACCTTCAAAGGATTCAAAGAGAGTGGCTGCTCTGATTATTGGCATACAGATTTTTGCCCTTCAAAGAGGAGTATGTTTTAATTTTTTTTCCCCTAAATAGCTTCCTTTACCTTAGTGCAGTCCTCCTTCACTTACCTCATCCTTCTATTTTGCTTTTAAATGTCCTTTATTTCTTCTGAGAAATCCTCACTTCCTGTTCTTCTGTCTGTCACTCCACACAGTAATGTGAGGCTTTCTCCCTGGTGTGAAGTGTTGTGCTCACCCCCTCCCTTGGACAACAGGAGAGTCAGGACGCCCACTAACACACAGCTAAAGCAAAATCGAAGGATGAGGTAAGTGAAAGAGGACTGCACTAAGGTAAAGGAAGCTATTTAGGAAAACATTTTTTTACCTTTACAACCCCTTTAACTAGGTGGATGCTGGATCGGTCCCCGGTGCCTCTTCTTTTTAGAAGTGATCAATCGAACATGCCCAATGGCTGCCTGTCAATTAGCATCTCTCCTGCTCTGCTCCTCCACGCTCACTGAAGCACTGAGCTGTGGAGGGGCGTGGGGCGGCCGTCTCGGAGGCTCGGTGGGAGGCTGAGACGGTGAGTTGTCATATTATGCTCCCTATCGCAAAATGCTACGGAAGTCACGTTGCGCCCAGCACAATCAAACTGCGCATGCGCGATGCATTCCAACCGCAAGTGCGATGTGTTCCAAAATATTTACGACAGTACACACTAGTGAACCCATCAGAATAAGTCACGGTGACTTGTCGGTATGATTCCCCTATCGAGATGGTTCTCCGCACCTCGGCCGCCATCCAGGCTCATTCATTAACATCCCCGTGGATTGGAGGATCTTAAAAAAAGAGCCAGGATGCCGAGCGAGCGGAGTGAGCCGTCCAAGCGAAGCGAGGACGTAAGGCCGACTGGCCACTTTCCTCAAATTCAATGTCGCCCTGGAGATTTCTGTCGGCAAGGAACCATCTCGATAGGGGAATCATACCGACAAGTCACCGCGATATATTCTGACAGGTTCACTGTGTACTGTCGTACATCTTTTGGAACGCAGCGCACTTGCGGTTGGAACGCATCGCGCATTTTGATTTTGCAGCCCGCAACGTCACTTCCTTGGCATTCTGCGATAGGCAGCAGAATATGGCAACACAACGGCCATCAGTCCAGGTACCTGGAGAATCCAGACCCCCAATGTGGGGATGACGCAGTGCCTGGACTGATCTGTGTGACGTTATCAGACTTTAGACAGCTCTCTGCTGAAAATAGGTCACAGAAGTGCAAAATGAATTGCATTCCAGTGACCCATAGGAGAAGCCCAGCCAAGCTAGCTCAGGCTGGACTACTCCATTCAGAGCATAATTGTTCCTGTTCAGGAAGGTACATTTTTCAGGGATTTCATGTTATCCTCATGTTCCCAGGTGCAAAAACCTGAAGAAGCTGAACAGATTTCTACTTTACAAAAAGTTCAGGATGGAGAACATTGTCAGTCCGCATGTCCCTCCTCAAAGAAGTTTTTATGATCATTCTTGACTTGCAAGACAGTTTTTTTGATCTCAATAAAACCATTTACCTACTCAAGGTTGCAACAATATTTTATAGGTCCTAGGAAATTTTTCTTCCATGCTTCTGTGTTGATCCTAATACCGCGTACACACGATAATTTTTCAGCATGAAAAAAAAAAAACGTTGTTTTTCAGCATGTCCAAAAAACAATGTTTTTCCAACTTCATCATTAAAAACGACGTTGCCCACACACCATCGTTTTAAAAAAATGATCTAGCAAAGCGCGGTGACGTACAACACGTACGACAGCACTATTTTGGGCTGCTTTAGCTGATTCCGTGTTAGTAAAAGACGATTTGCGCTTTTTTTGTCTGTTACAGCGTGATGCATGTGCTTACTCCATTATGAACGTTGGTTTTACCAGAACGAGCGATCCCGTCTCATAACTTGCTTCTGAGCATGCGCGGGTTTAAAGCGTTGTTTTAGCCCACACACGATAATTTTTTACAACCCAGGACACGCTCCAAAGGGAGAGAGCGGAAGCAGCCACACAGGACTTTTCAGTCTTCGGACTTTTCAGTCTGTTACAGCGTGACTAATGTGCTATCTCCATTACAAACGCTCGTTTTACCAGAATGAGTGAATCATTTAAATTAGGCGCGCTCCCGCGCCGAGCGTACAGCGCATGCTCCGTCGGGAAACTTTCCCGACGTGCATTGCGGCAAATGACGTCGCAAGGACGTCATTTGCTTCTAAGTGAACGTGAATGGCGTCCAGCGCCATTCACGTTTCACTTACGCAAATGCCGTGAAATTCAAATTTCACGGTGCGGGAAGGCCGGCTATACTTTAGCAATGGCTGCCCCTACTATTAGAAGGGGCAGCCTTGCGCTAAAAGTAGCCGTACGGAAACTCCGTACCTGGCTTGCGCTGGGCCCGCGCAAGCTTGTGAATCAGTGGTAGTATGCAATTTGCATACTACACGCTGATACACAATGGGAGCGCCCCCTAGCGGCCCCCGCAAGAATGCAGCCTAAAATCTGCGAGGCATAAGAGCCTTATGCCGCGCAGATTTTAGCCTGCAGTCGGTGTAACGAGGTTCCTGAATCAGGAGCACTCGTTACACCGGAGCAAGTAAGCACTTGCGCTGCGTAACCTATGGTTGCGCGGGTGCAAGTGCTTCTTGAATCTGGGCCATTGTGTTCTGCCAGCAGAACGCAATGATTATTTCTAACAGCTATAGCCGCTGACAATAGGATTTTTTTCTCAGCCAGTCTCTATTGAACCGGCCCAATTTTGATCCATATATGGCCAGCTTTAGCGATTTCATAGAATAGAGATTTGTGAATTGTGTAATTTGCTGTAGATCAGACAAAACTGCCTGAACACATTAAGGCAAATCCAAAACTTTTTTTTTTTTCAGAAAAATATGTCATTATTCGAATTTGTCAGGATTTGCTCAATCCTTGAAATGTTCTTCTCCAATGATGAACAATAAAGCTGCCAACATCTGAGTTCTAGCATCTTCCAAGCTTCATCTTATGTCCATGGGTACTCTTGATGGTTTGCAGTGCCATGTAAGGTCGTGTGACTGCACCATCCACAATTCAAGAGCAAATATTGGATTCCTGCAGCTTAAAACTAGCCTGCCATTGTCCTGTCTCCCCTTCATGCTGAAGAATACGATGAGGAGATTAAAGTCCATAGTTCCAAGAAGGAAGATTCTTTAAGATATCTTGTTTACTGAACGTATGACAGTGGACAATGGGCCCCGGAGATCAGAATTATTATCACTGCCAAGGCAGGGTGGTATTCACAGCAGAAAAACCATTACATTATAAATTCAAAGGCGTTTGAGTGGAAAGTGTCTGCCCTGTGCAAATAGTGCCTCCTGGATTTTGGAGTGTATGTGTGTGTGAATTGGCAGAGAGAGTTTCTGCATTTGAGTAAATAGGGGAGCTGGGAAGAAAAATTAGGTATACTTTTTTTTCCAAGAGTGCCTCCATTTTCTTTCAGGAATCAGAATGACAATTGGATTTTAATTAGGGAGCCCAAACAAGAGGCTACTCAATCTTCACACCTCAGGCAATCCACTAGTGTGTTTGTAGAGTGGCTGTACAGGCTGGGATCTATTCAAAAGCCCCCAAAATATGCAAACAAAGCTGTTCTGTCTCCGAGGACCATCTCCATGGGACAGAACAGTAGCACAAACGTTAGAAGAAAAAAATGCACAGCTTGTTTGTGGTCGGTTCCTGCTGCAGCATTTCTCCCATCTTTTTGCGGTTTGTTTAATTCGTTCACTGAAAGCGATAAAGACGTTTGTAGATCAATAAAAACGAATTTTCACCCTGTTAGTTGTTCCCGAGAGAACCATTAGCGTTACAGTAACGAAGCAGCAGCTTGAAGTGTTGGTTTAAGAATTCATTGTAACACTTAAGCGTACGGAGGAAAAGGAGTTCGGCAGGGAACCCTTCCACTTCACAAGTCATCAGTGATCAGAGATAGATACAAGTGTGAAATCAAGAAGGACCTACTTTGCATATGGACGAAAGTCACAGTGGTGTTACCTCAACATCCAACTAGGTTGCTTCTTTTGCTTTTCAAACATGAATTGGCAAATGACAACTGGAATTTAATTGGTTGCTACAACCAGCAACTTCACTTTTCCTCTTGGTCACTTTTATCTTTTTTACCCATGTATAGCTGAATTTCACCCATAACGCTAATTACACTCATACGTGAACACAAATCATTTGGACCATGTTGAATTATCTAGCATGATCCAAGATAAAGCAGCTAAAGTTGTAATACAGCTTTTCCTCTTGGTCACTTTCATATTTTTCACCGATGTATGACAGAATTTCACCCATAATACTAATTAGGCCTCGTACACACGACCGGTTTCCTCGACAGAATCCATCAAGAAACTTGATGGCAGAGCTTTTTTGCCGAGGAAAACGGTTGTGTGTGTGTTTGTTTTTCATCGAGAAAACTGTCGAGAAACTCGACGAGAAAAAAAGAGAACATGCTCTCTTTTTCCTCGACGAGAGTCTCAATTTCCTCGTCGGGCTGGTTTTCGTCGAGAAACACAATCGTGTGTATGTGAGAGTGGGTATTACCGCGCTATCAGAGGGAGGGTGGGGGAGGGGGGGGGGGGTGGGGTGCAGCTGCGGCACTGGAAGGTGTATCAGACCATAAGTATTATTAATGGGGAAGGTAGTGCTGCGCTATGTGTGGAGGATGGAGAGGTGGAAAGGAAGTGAAGGGTGGTCTGACTGTGACAGTACAAACAAAAATGGCTTTAAAAAGAGCCGATCAGTGAGCAGGCTGACAAACTTATAACTATTCTAGGCAAAGGTGCAAGTAACATAACTTCATACGTTCTTCTTAGTGGAAGGAAATACACAATCAATAGGTGATGAGAAGTGCAAATAAAGATATACAATCTGTGTAACACAACACCCAATTAACTCTGATGGGCTCAGTGATGAGCTAGTGAAAAAAAGTCCATAAAGCAGTAAACTTGTGATAAAGATCGATAAGGCAAAAAAACTTTAACAATAACACCAGAGATCTAAATAATAATTGAAAGTCCAAAATAGGGAAGTGATGGTGTGGGTCCGAATCGATAATGTGAAGAAAACGTGGGTATCCAGTGATCCTTTTAAGGTGACTGAGGATGTCCCCTTACCTTACTGCTGTAAGGTAACAGCATATGACTCCAAACACATATGGTTATCCAAAAGGGCTCTGGTCCAGGGAAACTAGGTCCTCCTTGGAAGTCGCGTCCCAGGATGGCCAATGTCTCGCGCCCAGGGGGATAAAACCACCAATAGTGTGATATTGTTTTAAAACTTTTAATCAACATAAAATTATAAGCGAGGGTACTCACATGGTTAAAATTAAATCAGGCATATAAAAAAGAGGGGCAATCGTTCGCCAACGTCACCTCCGGTACCTCTCAGTAGGCTCTTACGCGTATTCGTCACAAGCGTGACTTCTTCAGGAGTAATGAAAGGTATAAAGGGGATCCTTTATATAGGGTGACACAGTTATATAAAGGATCCCCTTTATACCTTTCATTACTCCTGAAGATGGAGATTGCACATTTGTCACGCTGGAACAGACTGAAAAGTACAAATCATCTCTCACCAAACTTTTACTTACTAACACCAGTAACATGAGATTAGCAAAAGCAGCACCAAGGGTTGTGCCAATGGAATCAAACTTCCCCTGCCGTCATACTTGTTGAACGTCACCGAGTTTGAGAACGACGAGATTTTGTCTTGACCATGTGTACGCAAAGACAGCTTTCCAAGTTTCTCAACAAGCCTAACAAGGAACTCGTCGAGGAAAACGATGTGTCTTTTACGACGAGTTCCTCGGTCGTGTGTACGAGGCCTTATGCTTATATGTGAACCCAAATAATTTGGATCATGTTGAATAATCTAGCATGACCCAATATAAAGCAGTTGTATAAGTAGTGACGATCCGCCCCGTGAACCTCTGCTTGCTCCACTGAGCCGGCGGATGACAGGGCGGTCCCTGCGAACTGTGCAGGGACCGCCCTGTCAGATCTCTGCTCTCCCCTATGGGGGGATCGGATGAACACAGACCATCTGCCCGTGTTCACCCGATCCCATCCACAGACGGATGGAAAAATATGATTTTCCTCTGTCTGCAGAATCGGAGGATTGCGGACCCTGATGAGTTTGGGTGTCAGCGGATATTCATCCGCTGACACCCGCAATCTCATAGGGATCAATGTATGTCCCTTTTTCATTCGTAAACGGATGGATGAAAAAGCGGACATACGGTCCGCATGTGTGGAAGGGCCCTAAATTGTAATACAATGAAAATACGTTCTGCATGTGTTAGGCGATTGCTTCTTAATACAGATGGTAGACAGGTGTAAATGACTTGAGACTTTTTTTTACATCTTTTTAATTCTTACTTGGACTTGTTCACAGGAATAATATTCCTTGGGAATTTTAGAATTTTTAGCAAAACATACTCAACGCCCTGCCCATCATAGAACATTTGTTCTCATTATATTATATGATTTAATAAAGGAGTCATTTCGGTACTTAGCCCCATGAAGTTGCCCCAAACTTTCATACAGGTTACGCTACTATTTCCCCCCCTGCATCTGCTTAGCTGTTTGTAAGGAAAAATCTAAAGTTAAATGGTTGATTTACAAAAGGCAAATGGGCTGTTCTCTTTGCTTGGAATTTTGCCTTACCTTAGTGAATGCAGTGAAATTTCACTTTGCAAAGAATACTCATTGCAATTTTTTTTTTCACTAAGTTAGGGAAAAATCCCCCTACAAAGTGCAAATTCCAATGCACAGTTATTAAGCCAATTTTCCTTTAGTAAATCAACCTCAAAGTTTTCCTAAAAACTGGCTCCTGTGTAAATCACACCCATGTCTTGGTCAAAGGGAGTGAATGTTGGAACTTGTTAGCTTATAGTTGTTTTATAGGCATAGGTTTAACATGGAGCTGCTATGCAGAACTACATAGTTACATAGTTAGTCAGGTTGAAAAAAGACACAAGTCCATCCAGTTCAACCACAAAAAAACGAATGCCACCCAGACACTGCATGGTAAAATTAGGGATGAATAAGCCTGGGTTCACACTAGTGCAAATTGGATGTGGATTCCCCGCATCCTATTTGCAATAGCAGGAGATTGTGACCGGCTCTCTATGGAGCCGGTTTACATATCTCTGCTGCGGCTCTGGTGCAAATTTCACCGGGTCCTGTGCATCTTTTGGTCTATTTCAGGTCTGAATTCTGCCAAAAATTTGGGCTGAAATTGGAACTGAAACAGTGAATGGGGACACACCAGTCCCCTGCTGTAAGATGAATACGGCATAGATGTGAACCCGGCCTTATGAGATTTTGGCAAAAGGGAGTTTACTACAAGCTGTCCCAGAAATTTGCCACTAATTGACTAATGCATTTCAATGAATGTCTGTAAAATAAAAATGCTTTGATTATCCCTACTTTATATTGTTTCACCAGCATTCACTAAAATGTATTGGAGTCAATCAGAGGCCGATGTTGATGAATTTTCAACAAAAATAGACCAGCTACGTCCCTTTACAATGCTAGATGAATTATAACTGCTTGCACAGTATTGGGCATTCATGGTACTTGAAGAAGGAAATCCTGATCAATGTTGTAGGCTCAAACTTTAGAAAAGTAACAAGCCAAAACCATTATTAATTGAACCTTGACAAGCTTGGTTTTATAGTTCTCCAGCAGATTTATTCATTCATTACAGGTATTTACATAGCGTCAACAATTTTACACAGCAGTTTACGTATATATCATACTTTTACATCAGTCCCTGCCCTTAAGGCACTTACAATCTAAGGACCCTAACTCACATTCTGACTTACACATTCTAGGGCCAATTTAGATAGGAGTAATTTAACCTACCAGCATGTCCTTGGAGTGTGAGAGGAAAGTGGAGTATCTGGAGGAAACCCATGAAGGCACCGGAAGAACAAGCAAACTCTAAGCAGGTAGTGCAGTGATTTCTTGTTGGGCAAATCAGTACAAATTAATATAAAGTATGTACAGTGAAACCTTGGATTGTGAGCATAATTCGTTCCGGAAGCATGCTTGTAATCCAAAGCACTTGTATATCAAAGCAAATTTTCCCATAAAAAATAATGGAAACTCAAATGATTTGTTTCACAACTATTTATTCATTAGTCCTTCAGTTTATATTCCATATAAAAGGATTATAACAATGTGATAGGATGTGTAACCATAAAATGTCCATCCACAAATGGAAGCCTCCACAAAGGGATTAGAAGGAAAATCCAGCTACAGAGTATAAAAAAGAGAAAAGAGAAGAGAGGCGACTCTAAGTGTAGCAATATGGTTACATTTAATGAAGGTACAACATTTAGCAACTCACATGGTTGATGATTAAAACAGGCACATCTAAGTATGCAGGCATCCGGGGTAAAGCAAACCACATAGACCATCCTCCTCATCGCTGTCAGTCTGCAATCGTGACTGGGAAGACTACCCTGCAGTAGAACAATCTGAAAGCGAGGCTTGAACCGCTCGTGGAAGGGACTACATCAATGGTGGTGCAAAGGATGGTGTTTGTGGACAGCTTTACCCCGGATACCTGCATACTTAGATGTGCCTGTTTTAATCCTCAACCATGTGAGTTTCTAAATGTTGTACCTTCATTAAATGTAACCATATTGCTACACTTAGAGACAGCCCCCCTTCCATTTTATACTCAGTTGTGATATGACGCTACTTTTATATCAAGACATCTTTTGTATATCAAGTCAAACTTTATTAAAACATTTTGCTTGTCTTGCAAAAAGCTCTCAAACCAAGTAACTCTCAAACCAAGGTTTTACTGTACATCTAAAGACAGTATTAACAAAGCATGGAGTGGTGTAACTTTCAGCTTTAGAACTGATGGAGTTCAACACAGTTAAGAGATGATTGAAAAGATACGTCCAGTTACATACAGTATATCCTAAGAAACTATCCCAACAAAAGCACCCTGGGCCAGATTCACAGTTGAAATACGCTGGCGTATCTACTGATACTCTGGCGTATTTTCAAATTTGCTGCGTCGTATCTTTAGTTTGAATCCTCAAAACAAGTTACGACGGCTTTAGGCTTCGATCCGACAGGCGTACGGCTTCGTACGCCTTCGGATCGTAGGTGTAATACTCCGGCGCCCGCTGGGTGGAGTTTGCGTCGTTTTCCGCATCGGGTATGCAAATTAGCTGTTAACAGCGATCCACAAAGGTATGCACGTTCGTCGCATTCTCTTACGTCGTCGCTAGTCGGCTTTTCCCGTCGTAAAGTTGCGAGTCCTATTTAATGGCTTATATTTAGACCAGCCAAGTTAAAGTATGGCTGTCGTTCCTGCGTCAAATTAAAAAAAAAAATTTTTTGCGTAAGACGTCTGGGAATACGAAAGGACGTAACGCACGTCGCCGTTCAAAAAACACGTCGGGGCACCGTAATTCGCAAAGCACGGCGGGAAATTTCCTAACGGAGCATGCGCAGAACGTTCGCCGCAGGAACGCGCCTAATTTAAATGGTACACGCCCCAAATTGAATTAGGCGGGCTTGCGCCGGACGGATTTACGTTACGCCGCCGCAAGTTTACAGGCAAGTGCTTTGTGAATCAATCACTTACACTTGAAACTTGCGGCGGTGTAACGTAAAGGCAATACGTTACGCCACCGCTATTCTATGTGAATCTAGCCCCCTGTCTTTAAATGGGGGTTACTATTGTTGGCATGTGTGATGATAGCAATATGTGAAGTTTATTATTAAAATATATAAATGAAAAGATTGTTAATCTTTTTTTTTTTTTCTGTTTAAGAAAACTCGGTGGCTGCAAAATCCGGTGGTTGCTTTCCTGCTAATGCTAGCGTCTCTTTGGAAGGTGGTGGTACCAAAGCATTGAAGGACCTAAGGCCAGGGGATCGGGTGCTAGCAGCAAATGAGGAGGGCAAGCTGGTTTACAGTGACTTCCTCACCTTCTTGGACAAACAGGAGAGTGTGAAAAAGGTCTTCTATGTGATTGAGACCCCTGAACCCAAGCAGAGCATCCGACTGACAGCTGCCCATCTTATCTTCGTGTTACAGAGCTCAGCTAATGGCACCAGGTCTTTCAAGTCTGTTTTTGCCAGCAACATAAAACCAGGAGATCAGGTGTTTCTAGCTGATCATACGATGATGGATCTGAAGGTGGTGACAGTGGACAAGGTCCACCTAGAGGAAGACATTGGAGCTTATGCTCCTGTTACTGCTCATGGAACAGTGGTCATCAATGGTTTCCTGGCCTCTTGTTATGCAGTCATTGAAGAACATAGCTGGGCACACATGGCTTTTGCCCCGCTCAGATTTGCCTTTAAATTTTTCTCCTACTTTTCCCCCAAAGACTACTACAACCCACCTTCCACGTACCTTCATGTTGAAGGCATCCATTGGTACTCACAACTCCTTTACCAGTTAGGAACTTGGATCTTGGATAATGACTCTCTTCATCCACTGGGTATGTCAACGAGGTCCAGTTGAAACATTTCTCAGTCATTCCATTAAGACATTCATTTTTAATGTAGGACAGTCCAAAGTAGACACTAAGGAACCCCATCCCACATTTCTTTGTCCTTATTATTTTTGTATTATTATTTTATTCTTGCATCACATTGTACGTTACTTTCTTTTTGTTCTCTTCTGCTGAATATTTATTTGTGTGTTGTTCGATTAGATGTTAAATATGAACGGGACATACAAGAAGCCTTAACTAGTTTCTTTGATAATTTATTGTCTTGCGAACTTTCCATGAACTCGTGAAAGTTCTCTGTGTTGATTCTAAGTTAACAAAGCAGATTCTATTTTTCTACGTGTTGAGTTGTCTTAACTCTAAGGGATGATTTACTCAAGGGTGCAACTTTTACTTCAACTTAGGAGACTTACCTTTAGTAAATCTACCCCTTAGTACTGTTTCGTTACTTTTGTCTTTCCCTCACCGTCTTTGACAGACCTCCATTGTAGGTGTCCACAAGGGGGTTTACTTGGCCTGGCTGTCACTGAAAGTGTTAAATAATTGTGAGAAATTACTTGTCTCAGTGGGGGGGTCAGTAAATTATATTTTTATACGCAGAATTGTAAATTAGAATTTTGTTTTTCAGAGATCAATACTTACTGAACTGCATTTCTTTTCTTTTATTTTTTGGAAATAGTGTACAATACGAGAATATATTATTTTAATTTAAATAGTTTCACAACGTAACGTTATCGCATATTCTATGTCTGTTTTTTTATGTTTTAATATTTTTTTTCATTTGTATAAACTTGCATCTGGTCACATTCACCTAACCCACAGACTGTTACACAACATTCCATTTTTTATCAGTTTGTTTTCTCTTTGACACAGTAGGAATCTTGTAATTTTACCTGCAAATAATTTATTAGAAAGTCATATTTTTTAAAACAAAATACAAAGCGCACATAGATGAGGACCTCCAGTGGATGAAGACTGTTGATTTGCATTAATAAATTGAATAACCGCTGTAAATTTACTAAAATGTATTTTTTGGAATACTTTGTAATAGCTTTAATAGTTTTATAGAAATAAAGTGTGCTATGCACAGCTTGCTTGTATTTAATGTTGAAAAATCATTGAAAATTCAGATTATATGACTAAGAACATTAAACATAAATTAATTTAATAGAATGGTTCATGTACTTTTGTAAAGGCTTTTTTTTTAATAAACAAAAACATTTTTGTAATAAAAATTAAAGACTTAAACTTGAATTATCTTAAATCATGCTAAGGAGCAAAACATTTTTTTTATTGTTAACTAGAACTTAAAGTGAAGTTTTACTAAACTTGCTAGGATAATGGCCCATGCCACTGAATGGCAATACAATATTAAGAAATCCTCCGCTTTTAAAAACCAGCACTTTCCAGAGAGTTGATTCAAAGTGTCACTCACAGTGCTTAGTGGTCCCTCTCACTGACCTCCATGTCACTGCCAACACGGGAGGTCAACAGGAGGAACCAATAAGTGCTGCACAGGACACAACATATCAACTCTCATGGGAAGCAATGGTTTCAGAAGACACTTTTGAGGAGAGTTTCTTCACAATGGAGAGATGTTTAGTGGTGCAACCAGTAGGATGGGTAAGTATTCAGAGGGTGACATTTTTCAGCATGTTTAGTAAAGCAACATACAGTAGTTGTTTAAAAGTGTTTCTAAAAATTAAAAAAACTAAAATGTAATGGATTACCTCTTACCAGTTGTTCTATGAAGTGGCTTGTTTTCTTTGTTTTTCACCAAGTAACCCTACAAATAGTACACTTCCTGTTCTAGGGTGACACTATTTACTGAGACCCCTGTATCTATGGAGGAAACCATGGTTGTTACACAGGCTGAACTACAAACACGTATTTCCTTCTTCCCTTATCTCACTACATGGGGGGTGATTGGATTAAAAATTTACACAAATAAGATTTTTTATGCTTTCAGGTCAGCTTAAAGGAAATGACAAGCATTGTGCCAGAGTGTCCCACACTACATGTTAGTCAACATTGTATCATTAATTCAGACACTAAAGGGTTGATTTACTAAAACTGGAGCGTGCCAAATCTAGTGCAACCCTGCATAGAAACCAATCGGCTTCTATTTTTTTTTGGTCAAAGCTTAATTTAAGAAACTGAAGCTGATTGGCTACCATGTACAGTTGCACCAGATTTTACACTCTCTAGTGTTTGTAAAGCAACCCCTAAAAGACTCAACTTAAGAGGATACCAAAAGTTTAGAGACAAGTTTACCATAATTCACTCTAGCCTGTCCTTTTTTTCCAATTCCCAGTTTCAGGAGAATTTATATTTCAACGTTTTATGTTGAGCCTGATTGGGCATTTGATGTGTGTGTGGATTGGGGTAAACTTACTTCTTTATAATGGTGTAACTATGGGCATAGTAGACTACATTGCTTCTTTGGGTAAAGTGACAAGTGCTTTTGCGCTAAAATAGACCCTAAATGAATGAACCCACCAAAAATATATATATAGTGCAGCAAAACCTAGTAATGTTTACATAACATTGAACAAGAATACAAATAAAAGAAAGATTCTGCGCAAAATATCACGCTAGTGAACTAATGGTATCACATAAAAATACAAGTTAGTAGCATAAAGTGATGAACTAATTAATGTAGGAGCTGACAGAATTCAGCATGGAATATATAAAAAATAAAATATCAAAAATAGAATGCAGTGTAGTGAGTCCAAAAATATATAGTACTCAAAAAGTGCAAAAATATGAACAGGTGTGTGCAAAGAAATTAAATGAGAAAGTCCAGTCCCAAAAAATATATATAAGCACAAATCAGCTGTCAGAATCGATGCACTGTATGCACTGGCTGAAGATGAGCACCAGCTCGATGATAAAAACACAGCCGTGTGATAGAAGATAGGCCAGATCCCTAGCTGAGCTCCCGGGACTCTTACCTCTCAGCCCTCCTTAATGGGCAATGATGTACAGGTCACTCGCAACCTTCTATGGGTGGTCACAAATGCTTCCACTCTCGGTCTAATGAATCCTCCCTCTAGTGGGTCAGGTGCTCCTCAATACCGAATGGGTAATAAAAGCAAGAAAGAGAGAGAGGGGACTCCCATAGTGAGGTACCGTATGGTGCAGGTGTAATATTTTATTGAGGAAAAACCTGCGCTTACATAGGAAACTAAAAACAATGTGCAACGAAGGAATAAACAAGCGGCGTCTCAATCGCCAGCTTACGTCACTCCGGGTGTACGTCCTCCAATCCCTACGCGTTACGACACCACGTGTCTTCGTCTGGGGAAGCTAAAACTGAATTAAAGCCTCTCAAAAGCTGCAGGTGCTTCAAGCAAGCTTCAGACAAGCTTTGTCATAGAGTTCTATGGAGGCTTTGAATAAGTTTTAAAGCACCACTAAAGCGAAATGGGGTATAATTTTTGAAGCAAAGTAAAGCAAACACAAGGTGTAAACAGGACTGTAAGTTAACCATTTTATTTAGTGACAGGGGCTTTGACTGGCATTCAGAGAGCTTTAACAAAGCCTGTCCGAAGCCAAGTGTAAACTAGCCCTAACAAAGTATTACTGAGAATTTGAAAATCATCTTCTGCTATAAGGGCTCATTTACACTTGTTTCAGCTTCAACGCACATTGAATCGCCTACCGCTACAAACAAGCTTTTATGATGTGTTTTTGATGCTTCAGTAAAGCTTCAGTGATGCTCTTTTGAAGCTTTGCTGAAGCTTGGCAGATGACTTGTGTGGGTGTTGGTATCTCATACCTGCAGTTTCTCCAAAGTGAAGCTAAATCCTCTCAAAAGCTGCAGGTGCTTTAAGCCAGCTTTGCTATAGACTTCTATGGAGGCTTTAAAGCTGCTTTGATGCACCACTAAGGCGACATTGGTATATTTTTGAAGCAAAAAAACATGTAAGATGTAAACAGGATTGTAAGCTAACCATTTTATTTAGTGACAAGGGCTTTGACTGGTGTTAAGAGAGCTTTAACAAAGCTTATCTGAAGCCCTGTTTTGAAGCAATTGTAAACTAGCCCTAAAGCATAATGCCCCGTACACACGACCGGGTTTTCCGACGGGAAAACTACGAGGAGAGGTTTTGGCTGGGAATCCTGGCCACGTGTATGCTCCCTCGCAGTTTTTCCGATGGGAAAACTGCCAAAACCACCGGGAAAAAAAAAAGAGAACCAGCTCTCTTTTTTCCCGACTGACTTTTTCCCATCGGAAATCCCGAGCGTGTGTACGGGGTATTAGTTTCCTCTGTCTGCCAGGAATTACATGTTGGGCTTAAGGGGAACCAAATGTGCTCCAAGCATCTGATGATGTCATATATTCAAATCTTAATTCCACCAGTAACCATTGCAATGGTCCCCACCAACAGAAGAAACATCTAAATCAGTGGTTCTTAACCTTGTTGGAGGTACTGAACCCCACCAGTTTCATATGCGCATTCACCGAACCCTTCTTAATTGGAAAAATAAAATATGATTTTGCGTGTGATGGGCACAGTGGCTGCGTGTGATGGGCACAGTGGCTGCGTGTGATGGGCACAGTGGCTGCGTGTGATTGGCACAGTGGCTGCGTTTGATGGGCACAGTGGCTGCATGTGATGGGCACAGTGGTGACAATTGATGGCACAGGCTGCATGTGATGGAATAGCGAGGCTGCAATTTATATATATTTTTTGCTAGTCAGAGAAGGCTCAGTTAAAATAACACATTTTTTTTTTTTTATCTGCTATTTTATATTAATAAAGTGCTGGTCACCTCACCTCAGTCAGCCTCCTCCCCTCCCCCCAACCCAGCCATTTAATTATATGCTCTTAACAGGTTCTACTTACTTTTAAACAAGTTCAGTAGTCTTTTTTAAGCACACTGTCTGCTAGGTTCAAATTCCACTAGTCAGGCAGGCTCCTCGAGACTAGTCCTTGCCTCTCTAGCTCGTCACAGGTAGCGCCGACACACAGCTCTCTGCGCAGCGCTCCGAGTTCCCCCATTCCGGCCGTGAGTGGAGTGACGTCATGCCGCTGGAAGGGACCAAGAGACTCCTTCATAGGGGGAGTAAACAGGCTGCAGCAGACAGGAAAGGGAGCCGGGAGGTGACGGTCCCGGATGCAGGAGTGCACTTGGCACACAATTTGTACAGTGCCGCTGGTCGGCTGCGGCAGAGCTTCACCTGCGGCTTCGCCCCCCCTCCTATACGAAATGGTATCGCCCAGGGCACCCGTCCGCCCCTGCCTTTTACCAGCGGCCCTGTGTGACCCCCAAGACTCACTCACCGAACCCCTGCGGTTCGATCAAACCCAGGTTAAGAACCACTGATCTAAATCAAAATTTGGTGCGACTACTCCTTGGCTTCAAATCAGTGTCAGTTTTATACACTTGCACAAAGTCAGGGATTATGTAGGATTACAGTCAGGTGTATGATTAACCAATTTTTCCAAGCAGGTGCTAATGATCATCAATTTAATATGTAGGTTGAAACAGAGCTTTTTTTCTCAGAAAATAGGTGCAGGAACTCAACCACGACCCCGTTTAGATTTCACAAACAGTAGGAGGGTCTTAAAGGGGCATTAAATGCCAGGATTGTATTACATACAGAATGCAGAGTTCAGGGGGTTACACACAGAGTGCTGAGCTGTCAATTGTAAACACAGAAACCAGACTTCTGTGTTTACAAGTGATTGTGGTGAACAGGCACCAAAGGGTCTGAGCCAAAGGTGGTGGAACTGAGTTCCCCCAAGTTCCCCCTGAAAAAAAGCCCTGGGTTGAAACAGTCATTAACTGAAACAGAAACAACTGTGTAGGAGGCTTAAAACTAGATGAGGAACAGCCAAACTCTACTAAGGTGAGGTTGTGGAAGACCGTTTCACATCAAGGCAAGACTGAGCACAGCAACAAGATAGTTATACTGCATCAGCAAGGTCCCAGGCAAAGATTTCAAAGCAGTCTGGGGTTTCAAGATGTGCTGTTTATACTCTTTTGAAGAATCACTAAGAAACGGGCAATGTTGAGGACAATTTACACAGCGCTGGGGAAAGGAAACTTAATGCAGCAGATTAAAGACACTTTCCTTTAACGTCAGATGTCCAGCAGTGCCTTCAATACAGAACTGGGGCCTAGGTACACCCACCTACTGTCCAGAGAAGTCTGGTCAGAAGTGGTATTCTTGAAGAATTGCGGGCAAAAAGCCATACCACTGATGAGTGAACAAGGCTAAGCGACTCAACTATGCATGGATACAAAGTAACTGGGGTGCAGGAATATGGTAGAAGGCAGTGGTGTAACTAGAGACTTCAGGGCCCCGGTGCGAGAAATCATGAAGCCCCCCCGAAAAGGATGATTTTGATACTTAATTTTTTTACACTGTACAACAAAGGGGGACTTTGTTTTACAAAGAGGGACTGGCCATATCACCAGGGATTTCACATAAATGAAGAAATACATCAGTTGCTGATCCTATGAAGCAATCATAGGATCAATGAAATCTGATCTGGGGAATGGGATCAGTAACAGTGCTGATGGGAAGGAGGGATGGGATCAGTGAAGTGCTGGTGTTGAGGGGGGTGGCAGCGGTTGTACTTAAGGGGGGTGGCTGCAGTGGCAGTGGTGGTGCCATCCCACCACCACCTGTGCCTCTTACTGATCCCATCCCCCCCCACCACTGATCTCATCCCTATCCCTCCCCCCATCACCTCTGTTGTAGAAGTAATGGGGGGATAGGGATGAGATCAGTGGTACCACCACTGCCACCTCCCTCAAGTACCACCACAGCCACCCCTCTCAAGTACCACTGCAGCCACCCCCCCTCAAGTATCACTATTACCACCTCCCCTCAAGTACCACTGTAGCCACCCCCCTCAAGTATCACTGCTACCACCCCCCCTCAAGTACCACGGCTACCACCCCCCTCAATTACCAGCGGTGGTACTTGGAGGGTGGCTGCGGTGGTACTTGAGGGGGGTGGCTGCAGTGGCAGTGGTGGTGCCATCCTCTCCCACCACCACCTGTGCCTCTTACTGATCCCATTCCCCCACCACTGATCTCATCCCTATCCCCCCCATCACCTCTGTTGTAGAAGTAATGGGGGGATGGGATCAGTAAGACGAGGCACAGGTGGTGAAGGTTGGCATCGATTGCTGAGCTGAGCTCTGTCACTTGATTGACTTACCGTCAATCGGTCCCCCCAGGTATTCCGTTCTGTGGGTCACTCTGACTGAGTCACTGTGTGTGCCTTCTCCCGCCAGGATGAAAATTCTGCCACTCTGCCTTGCCTCATGCCTGGGTAGACCCCGGGTAGGTACTCCACGCTGCCACGCACGCAGCCGCAGAGGGGAAAGCTTCTTCCACGCCTTTTCTCATTTGGTCTGAGCCTGGGTCTGCTGACTTCATTTTTTAGAGTCCGCCCCGCCTCCCTACATCTCTGTGTCTCTGGATAGGCGAAGGCGGTCCACAATCGAGTGAGTGCTGCCTCAGCTGCCCTGCTCTCTGCATTGTCTCTGTCTTCCGTCAGCGGTGAAAGCATGCCCCGCGGCCGAACAAACAGCACGCATTGCATGCCGCACACATTGTCAGTGAGCGACAGTCAGGTGGGTGGGCCATTCACACGGGCGGCGGAGTACACGGACGGGTTGCGGGCCCCCTGGACTTGGCGAAATTACAGGGCCCAGTCACAACTGCGACTGTTGCGACTCTGAAAATTCTGCCACTGGTAGAAGGTGATCTGGACTGGTGAGACAAAATGTGAAATATTTGGCTGTAGCAGTAGGCAGTTTGTTTGCTGAAGGGTTGGAGAGTGGTACAATAATTAGTCCTTGCAAGTTTGGGGCTGCATTTATGCAAATGGAGTCCTCAAAGGATCAATGTCCTCAATGCTGAGAAATAAAGGCACATATTTATCCATCATGCCATATCATTAGGGAGGCGTCTGATTGGCCACAAGTATTATTTTGGAGCAGGACTATGACCCCAAACATACAACCAAAGTCATTAAGAACTATCTTCAGTGTAAAGAAAAACAAGAAGTCCTGGAAGTGATGTATTGGCCCCCACAGAGCCCTGATCTCAACATTGGGTCTGTCTGGGATTACACAAAGAGACAGAAGGATTTGAGACAGCCTACATCCACAGAAGATCTGTGGTAAGTTCTCCAAGACGTTTGGAACAGTGATAGGAGAAATTGTGTATAAGGGGTCTCTGATGTTTATGAAAACTTGTGTATAAGGGGTTTCTGATGTATAGGAGAATACGTGTATAATGCCACGTACACACGATCGGTTAAACCGCTGAGAACGGTCTGATGGACCGTTTTCATCGGTCCAAACCGATCATGTGTGGGTGCCATCGGTTATTTAACCATCGGTTAAAAAAAAAAGCCAATTTGTTTTAAACCAATGGATTCCTAACCGATAGCCAAAAAACGATCGTTAGTAGGCATGACCATCGGTTAAAAATCCACGCATTCTCAGAATCAAGTTGACGCATGCTTGGAAGCATTGAACTTCATTTTTTTCAGCACGTCGTTGTGTTTTACGTCACCTCGTTTTGACACAATCGTTTTTTTAACCGATGGTGTGTAGGCGCGACGGACCATCAGTCAGCTTCATCGGTTAACCGATGAAAACGGTCCATCAGACCGTTCTCATCGGATGAACCGATCATGTGTACGTGGCATAAGGGGTCTCGGATGTATAGAAGAACTTGTGTATAAGGGGTCTCTGATATATAGGAGAACTTGTGTATAAGGGGTCTCTGATGTATAGGAGAACTTGTGTATAAGTGGTCTCTGATGTATAGGAAAACTTGTGTATAAGGGGTCTCTGATGTATAGGAGAACTTGTGTATAAGGGGTCTCTGATGTATAGGAGAACTTGTGTATAAGGAGTCTCTGATGTATAGGAGAACTCGTATAAAAGGGGTCTCTGATGTATAGGAAAACTCATGTAAAAGGGGTTTCTGATGTATAGGAGAACTTGTGTATAAGTGGTCTCTGATGTATAGGAGAACTCGTGTATAAGGGGTCTCTGATGTATAGGAGAACTTGTGTATAAGGGGTCTCTGATGTATAGGAGAACTCGTGTATAAGGGGTCTCTGATGTATAGGAGAACTTGTGTAAAAGGGGGTCTCTGATGTATAGGAGAACTCATGTAAAAGGGTTTCTGATGTATAGGAGAACTTGTGTATAAGTGGTCTCTGATGTATAGGAGAACTTGTGTATAAGGGGTCTCTGATGTATAGGAGAACTTGTGTAAAAGGAGTTTCTGATGTATAGGAGAACTTGTATAAAAGGGGTCTCTGATGTATAGGAGAACTCGTATAAAAGGGGTCTCTGATGTATAGGAAATCTCATGTATAAGGGGTCTCTGATGTATAGGAGAACTTGTGTATAAGGGGTTTCTGATGTGATAGGAGAACTCGTGTATAAGGGGTCTCTGATGTATAGGAAATCTCATGTATAAGGGGTTTCTGATGTATAGAAGAACTCGTGTATAAGGGGTCTCTGATGTATAGAAGAACTCGTGTATAAGGGGTCCCTGATGTTTAGAAGAACTTGTGTATAAGGGGTCCCTGATGTATAGGAAAAATCATGTATAAGGGGTCTCTGATGTATAGGAAAACTTGTGTATAAGGGGTCTCTGATGTATAGGAGAACTCATGTATAAGGGGTCACTGATGTATAGGAAAACTCATGTATAAGGGGTCTCTGATGTATAGGAAAACTCATGTATAAGGGGTCTCTGATGTATAGGAAAACTCATGTATAAGGGGTCTCTGATGTATAGGAAAACTTGTGTATAAGGGGTCTCTGATGTATAGGAGAAATGTATAAGGGGTCACTGATGTATAGGAAAACTCATGTATAAGGGGTCTCTGATGTATAGGAAAACTCATGTATAAGGGGTCTCTGATGTATAGGAAAACTCATGTATAAGGGGTCTCTGATGTATAGGAAAACTCATGTATAAGGGGTCTCTGATGTATAGGAGAACTTGTGTATAAGCGGTTTCTGATGTCATAGGAGAACTTATGTATAAGGGGTCTCTGATGTATAGGAAAACTTATGTATAAGGGGTCTCTGATGTATAGGAAAACGTATGTATAAGGGGTCTCTGATGTATAGGAAAACTTATGTATAAGGGGTCTCTGATGTATAGGAGAACTTGTGTATAAGGGGTCTCTGATGTATAGGAAAACTTATGTATAAGGGGTCTCTGATGTATAGGAAAACTTGTGTATAAGGGGTCTCTGATGTATAGGAAAACTTGTGTATAAGGGGTCTCTGATGTATAGGAAAACTTGTGTATAAGGGGTCTCTGATGTGTAGGAAAACTTATGTATAAGGGGTCTCTGATGTATAGGAGAACTTGTGTATAAGGGGTCTCTGATGTATAGGAAAACTTATGTATAAGGGGTCTCTGATGTATAGGAGAACTTGTGTATAAGGGGTCTCTGATGTATAGGAGAACTTGTGTATAAGGGGTCTCTGATGTATAGGAAAACTTATGTATAAGGGGTCTCTGATGTATAGGAGAACTTGTGTATAAGGAGTCTCTAACGAAATAGAAAGAAGATAGTCACCGCTCCAATTAGGTATGTGGATGAATCCGTATCCTCTCAGAGAAACCCAGGTGCCGGCAATGCACGAAGCAATTGTAGAAAGAAATGTTTGGACAGCCGCACTCTGGAAAAACCTTCTTGGTTGCCTTTTATTGGTAAAAGTATTCAAACACCACACATCACAGCAAAGACAGGGGCATACAGCTGACGTTTCGCAATCAGTGCTTACTCATAGCTAGCATGTAAGAAAATGCACAAAAAATACTTTTAATGTGTGCATGGGAAATTAATACAATGTGAAAATAAAGTGGTGAAATGAAAATAAATGAACTGTGTTAATATTATGGTGACATAGTGTAATAAAATTAAATGTTATTTAATTTTATTACACTATGTCACCATAATATTAACACAGTTCATTTATTTTCATTTCACCACTTTATTTTCACATTCTATTCATTTCTCATGCACACATTAAAAGGATTGTCCTTTCTTTTCACATCTAGTTCACAGTCCTTTGTTTCAAAGGGTTAAGCTGGTGTAGTATGGTTTCCAAGTGTGTCCACACCCATAAGTGGTATCCAATTAACAGATACACGTAATGGATTCTCATTCAATTGGGAAGTCTGTATTATTGGTAGATGTTGATCACATGGGGGCAGATCCACAGAGAGAGTACGCCGGCGTATCTACTGATACGCCGGCGTACTTTCAAATTTCCTGCATCATATCTTTGTTTTGAATCCTCAAAACAAGATACGACGGCATCTGGGTAAGATCCGACAGGCGTACGGCTTTGTACGCCTTCGGATCTAAGATGCAATTTTTCGGCGTCCGCTGGGTGGCGTTCACATCGTTTTCCGCATCGAGTATGCAAATTAGCTATTTCCGACGATCCACGAACGTACGAGCGGCCGTCGCATTCTTTTACGTCGTCTCTAGTCGGCTTTTTCCGGCGTATAGTTAAAGCTGCTGTTTCGTGGCATATAGTTAGACCTGCCATGTTAAGTATGGCCGTCGTTCCCGCGTTTATTTTGAATTTTTTTTTTTGTTTGCGTAAGTCGTCCGTGAATCGTGATGGACGTAATTCACATCTATGTTAAAAAAAATTACGTCCTTGCGACGTCATTTTGCGCAATGCACAGCGGGAAATTTAGGGACGGCGCAGTTCATTCGGTGTGGGGATGCGCTTCATTTAAATGAAACACGCCCCCTAATCGCCGATTTGAATTACGCGCCGTTACTCCGCCAGAGATAGACTACGCCGCTGTAACTTACGGCGCAAAATCTTTATGGATTCGAACCAAGGACAAGTAAGTTACGGCGGCGTAGCGTATCTCTGTGGATCTGCCCCATGGTGTTTTGTTTGATACTATATATTTTTTGTGCATTTTCTTACATGCTAGCTATGAGTAAGCACTGATTGATAGTGTGAAACGTCAGCTGTATGCCCCTGTCTTTGCTGTGATGTGTGGTGTTTGAATACTTTTACCAATTAAAGGCAACCGAAAAGGTTTTTCCAGAGTGCGGCTGTCCAAACATTTCTTTCTACAATTATAAGGAGTCTCTGATGTGATAGGAGAACTCATGTATAAGGGGTCTCTGATGTGATAGGAGAACTCATGTATAAGGGGTCTCTGATGTGATAGGAGAACTCGTGTATAAGGGGTCTCTGATGTATAGGAGAACTTGTGTGTGTGTGTGTGTATGTATATATATATATATATATATATATATATATATATATATATATATATATATATATATAATTTTTAGACTGGGGTCCCTTGAAATTTTGAATGCTTAAACAGGGTTCCTTAACTGAAAAGATGTTAGGAAACACTGGTCTGGGGCACTACAGTTTGATTCCTTGTGAAGGTATTAACCACTTAACGACCGCCTCCTGCATATATACGTCAGCAGAATGGCACGGCTGGGCAGATGTACGTACAGGTACGTCCTGTACATCTACCCAGCTGTGGGTCGCGGACCCGATCACTGCTTCCCCGTGCTTCACTGTGGCGTCTGCATCGATCGTGTCATTCCCTTTATAGGGAGACACAATCGATGATGTCACTCCTACAGCCACACCCCCCTACAGTTGTAAACACACACTAGGTGAAACATAACTCCTTCAGCGCCCCCTGTGGTTAACTCCCAAACTGCAACTGTCATTTCCACAATAAACAATGCATTTTAAATGCATTTTTTGCTGTGAAAATTACAATGGTCCCAAAAATGTGTCAAAATTGTCCGAAGTGTCCGCCATAATGTCACAGTCACGAAAAAAATCGCTGATCGCCACCATTAGTAGAAAGAAAAAAAAAAATTCTAAAAATGCAATAAAACTATCCCCTATTTTGTAAATGCTATAAATGTTGCGCAAACCAACCGTTAAACGCTTATTGTGGATTTTTTTTACCAAAAATATGTAGAAGAATATGTATCGGCCTAAACTGAGGAAAAAAACTTTTTTTTTTATATTTTTGGGGGATATTATAGCAAAAAGTAAAAAATATTGATTTTTTTTTTCAAAATTATGGCTCTATTTTTGTTTATAGTGCAAAAAATAAAAACCGCAGAGGTGATCAAATACCACCAAAAGAAAGCTCTATTTGTGGGAAAAAAAGGACGCCAATTTTGTTTGGGAGCCACGTCGCACGACCGCGCAATTGTCAGTTAAAGCGACGCAGTGCCGAATCGCAAAAAGGGGCCTGGTCCTTTACCTGCATTTTGGTCCGGGGCTTAAGTGGTTAAGTAGCTATCATGGATGGGAGCAGTAAATAAAAGAAACCTCAGGGCATCATTGTGAAAAATTATATCATTATACAGAAATTTTTATAACTAATCTGCTGAAAGAAACAGCAGGTGCCAAGTGATTTTGTTCCAACTATGGATTGTAACAAAACTGATACAATATCGCCATCTAGTGATTTGAAGTGACTATTACACTTCTTTTACATCTCTGATGTGTAATGTTCATCCAAGTCTAGTTATCATAACTAGGCAGATTATGGGGGAGGTAACAAAGAAAAACCTCCACAAAACTCCACAGCAGATTCCTTATTAAACAGAGGGGCATCGATGACATCTAAAATTCACACTAAATATGGTGAGGAGCAACAGAGATTTGATTCCAAAAAGGTATTTGGGAAATAAATAAGCGAAAATTTTAAATCGAACCTTCACACAAGAAAACAACTTTGCAACACCACAACTGTATAAATATTTACTTTCATAGGGCTTCCATGGAAGTTCAAATAATTATTTTTAAAAGAAAGAAGAAAAATGTATCGGACTCTAATGCAGCGAACATTTAAAGCGGTGGTTCACCCATAAAAACGACTTCCCCCTATTACACTGCCCCCCCCGCATTACAATACGAATATGCCATTAATTTTTTTTTGGCTGCTGTACATACCTGGGTACAGCTATTCACCCGTGTCCTCCGGGTTGCGAGTCCCGCAGGAGTGGGCGTTCCTACCATGGCGATGATTGACGTTTTGACTAAAAAACGAGCTCCCCCCGTCGCGTAAGCAGCGTCACGATTGACGGAAGGAGCCGAATGGCGAGTCGGCGCTATACTGCGCCTGCGCATCACAGTTCGGCTCCTTTCGCCAGTCGTGACGCGGCTTACGCGACGGGGGGGAGCTAATTTTTTTGTCAAAATGTCAATCACCGCCATGGTAGGAACGCCCACTCCCGCGGGACACGCAACCCGGAGGACACGGGTGAATAGCTGTACCCAGGTATGTACAGCAGCCAAAAAAAAATTAATGGCATATTCGTATTGTAATGCGGGGGGGCAGTGTAATAGGGGGAAGTCGTTTTTATGGGTGAACCACCGCTTTAACAGACATATTTTATTACAAAATTAGAAAATTGTAAGGACACAAAACACAGGGTAAAAATATTGGGGGGCCTATTAAAACCCACATAACTCCCCACATGATCTTCAAAGAATATATAAATATATATCCTAAAATATAAATGAAAAAAATAAAAAACTTGTAGCAAACATATAACATATGAATAGTAAGGATGTAGTAATCATGTAATATTATTCTGTGTACACACGACCGTTTTTCATGACGTGAAAAATTTAATTTTTTTTAATGTCATTAAAAACGATCGTGTGTGGGCTCCAGAGCATTTTTCGCAACGTGAAAAACAGGCATTAAAAATCGTTAACGACGGGAAAAAAACGTGCATGCTCAGAAGCAAGTTATGAGACGGGAACACTCGTTCTGGTAAAACGAGCGTTTGTAATGGAGATAGCACATTCGTCACGCTGTAACGGACTGAAAAGCACGAAGACTGAAAAGCGCAAATTGTCTCTCCAAACTTTTACTAACACGAAATCAGCAAAAGTAGCCCAAAGGGTGGCGCCATCTGAATGGAACTTCCCCTTTATAGTGCCGCCGTACGTGTTATACGTCACCGCGCTTTGCTCCAGCATTTTTTCTAGAACAAGAAAAACTGTTGTGTGTACGTGGCATTAGTCTCTCAAAATGGTGAAGGTCCCATAAAGGGCTCTTTGAGTGAAATGATTAACCCTAGAGTGACTAGGACATCTGTATGAGAGCCGGTGCCAGGTCATCCACTTTTTCCATGGAAATTCTAGTAACATATTCAGATTGCTTTTTGGGAGAGCTCACGGAAGACTTGTTACTGTATTTTTCTATAAATGTAACACACCAGGTAGTTAAAACCAGCACAATAGGGTGACATAGTCAATCTGTAGATTCTATGGTGCTTGTTATCCAAGGAACTTAAAGCAGCTGTTCACCCTAAAAAAATGTTTTCCTTTATCTACCATCCAAACCAGCATACTAGCGTCAGCTACAGTATGCCTTTTTTTTGCGCTGTACTTACCTTTTAATCGTCCACTTTCGTTTCAGATTCCGGCGGGGAAATAGGCGTTCCTATGAAGAGGGGAACATGATTGACGTCCGGCTATGGCGCGTCACGCGTTCCGAAAATAGCCAAAATAGGACTCGGATATATACGGCGCCTGCGCAGTCAGCTCCTAGTCTGTGCGCAGGCGCCGTATAGCGCCGTGAAGAGCAGAGTCCTACTCCGGCTATTTTCGAAATGCGTGACGCGCCATAGCCGGACGTCAATCATGTTCCCCTCTTCATAGGACCGCCTACTCCCCGCGGGAGTCTGAAACGAAAGTGACGGATTAAACAGTAAGTACAGCGCAAAAAAAAAAAAGGCATACTGTAGCTGACGCTAGTATGCTGGTTTGGATGGTACATAGTTGTTTTTTAGGGTGAACCTCCGCTTTAACATGGAAAAAAGCTGGAGGTGGTTTTAACCTGTTATATATGCACTTTAACAGGGATCACCGAGAGAGCATATAAATAGTTGGTGCAGCATTATCCAGTCTCCAAGTAGATTCAACCTGTTATTAGTGGTACACAAATGTCCACATGCTGACTTCTACAGGAACCACCAAGACCTTATAAGCATGGTTTAGATCAGGGGTCTCCAAACTTTCTAAACAAGGGGCCTGTTTATTGTCCTTCAGACTTTAGGGGGGCCGGACTGTGACCAACAGGAGAGGAAATTTTTCTGGCATTAGTGAGAGCAAACATCGGCCCATTTGGTATCAGAGGGAGGAATAGTGCCCTATGGTTGGTATCATTGGGAGGAAAAGTCCCCCGTTGTTAATGTTAGTGGGAGAAATGGTGCCCCATTGTTGATGTCAATTGGCAGAATTGTGTCTTGTATCAGTGGGAGGAAAAGTGCTCCAAGGGCCGGGTTCAGGCAAGCAGTTTGGAGACCACTGGTTTAGATGAATGGTTTAAATGCAAGGCTCATATAAAGGAAAATTTATTATCATACTTACCGTAATTTTCCTTTCCTGACGGACTCCATGGCAGCCTACGTGTGGGTTAATCCCGCCTCCTCTCCAATGTGATAGGACCCCATACCCATAAAAGTTAACTCACCAATAGACTCAGTGTTCCGTAACTATCCCGACTCCATAATTTCAGGGTGGGAACTCCGTCTGCCATGGAGTCCATCAGGAAAGGAAAATTACGGTAAGTATGATAACAAATTTTCCTTTTTCCTGACTGACTCCATGGCAGCCTACGTGTGGGAAATAACTAGCCAAACACACAGGTGGGTATGCTGAACAGAAATATATTTAATTTGTCCCGTCAGCCGACAAGACTGATAAACCAAAATTTACAGAAGACAGTGCTGCAGGTTCAACACAGTAATGTGACATAAAGGTGTTTATAGAAGACCAAGAGGCCGGTCTACAAATAACGTCTGGCGCCACATGACGGGCTGCTGCCCAGGAAGCTGCCATCCCTCTCGTGGAGTGAGCTGTTACCGCCTGCGGAGGAGCCGAGCCCTTTGCACAATAAGCCTGTTGTATCATCTGGACGATCCAGGATGCGATTGTTCTTGAAGATGCCTTTTTCCCTTTGTTCTTGCCTGAATGCAGGATGAACAGGTGATCAGAACGTCTGAATGTAGATGTAACTTGAAGATATTCAGTGAGTATCTTGCCCATATCCAGAGGGTGAGTCTCATCAGAATCTGGGTTTTTAAAGGTAGGGAGAACTACTTCCTGATTCTCATGGAAAACCGACGAGACCTTCGGTTTGGAGCCCAGCATAGGTATCAGAACCACTCTGTCTGGAAAAAAGGTGAGAAATGGCTCCTTGTGACCCAGAAAACCGATCTCGGACACTCTCTTGGCCGAGGTGATGGCTACCAAAAAGGCTACTTTGGCTGAAAAGTTCTTCAACGAGGACGGGGAGGGCCCCGACATACTAAGTCCATTCAAAAAGTCAAGTACTAACGAGAGATCCCATTTGGGGAATCTTGGCTTCCTCAGAGGTCTCAATCTTGAGGCTCCACGGAAAAACTGTTTGATTAGTGGATGGGTTGCCCAAGGAATTCCAGAGGCTGAAAGTGCTGAGATTTGAACTCTTAGTGAGCTTACAGACAGGGGTAGGTCTAGCCCTGATTGAAGAAAGCTTAGGATGTTTTGGATTTCTGGGTTCTTGAAGGAACTGCCCGTGGTTAAAGAAAATTCCACAAACTTAGACCATATTCTACCGTACACTTTATTTCTGTTTCTTTTCCTTGATCTCATGAGGGTAGAGATCACCCGAGAGGCGCAGCCAAGGGATTCTAGCCTTTCCCTTTCAAGAACCAAACCGCTAGTTTCATTTGAGCCGGACAGGGATGGAGGAGCGTCCCCTGGGAGAGAAGGTCTGGTCTGCATGGTATTAGAATTGGGTCCTGAAGACTCAGATGGACTAGAAGAGGGAACCATGGCCTGTTCGGCCAGAATGGAGCCACCATTGTAATTTCTGCTTCCTCCGCAAGGAGTCTCTTCAGGAATTTCAGAATTATTGGGATCGGGGGAAAGGCGTACGCCCTCTGAAACCACCACCGATCCGTTAGGGCATCCGTCCCGATTGCCTGGCTGTAGTAACCCCTTGTGTAGAATTTTTTCAATTTGGCATTGTTCGGAGAAGCAAAGAGATCCACTTGGGGATTGACTCCCAGGGACAAGATCCAACGGAAGGACTGATCGTGGAGAGACCATTCGTTGACGTCCACCTGAGTTCGTGACAGGAAATCCACCTGGGAGTTCTGAATGCCTGGAATGAAAACAGCCGTCAGGTTGACCAGGTTCACTTGGGCCCATTTCATAATGGGCTCTACTTCCTGGAGAAGGGATGAGCTCCGAGTCCCGCCTTGTCTCTTGACATATGATACTGCTGTGGTGTTGTCCATCCTTAGAATTACTGACTTTCCCTTCAGCAGTTGTGAAAAGGACTGTAGGGCACACCAGGCCGCTCGAAGCTCCAGGGTGTTCGAGCCTGGATTGTGGAGGCGAGCGTCCCACCTGCCTTGCGCCATGCTTGTGCCGCATAAGGCCCCCCAACCGGAGCCACTGGCATCTGTCGTCACTGTGACCCACGAAACTGGAGCGATGGAGTGACAATTCAGCAGATTCTTCGGTTGAAGCCACCAGAAGAGGCTGCCCCTCATTGACGTTGAAATGTGGATCCGCTGACTCATGCTCCCTGATTTCCACTGCCTGAGAAAGCCGGATTGGAAGGGACGTAGCCTCCAAAGCGCCCATTTCACCATTGGTGTTGTGGATACCATTGTCCCAATGATCTTCAAGCATTGATGAGCTCTTAGGTGGCGAGTACTCAAGGCCCGGGAAATCCTCCCCTGAATTACCGGAATCTTCTCTACTGGTAGGGAGATGGTCTTCCTTACCGTGTCGAATTGAGCTCCCAGATAGGTTAGACACTGAGTTGGCTCTAGGTGGCTTTTTGCCAGGTTCAGGAGCCACCCGAATTCGGACAAGGTTGAGATGACCTGATCTCTCTGTGCCAGGAGAAGGGTTTTGTCTTGGGACAAGACCAGGAGATCGTCCAGATAATGGTACAAACGAATCTTCTTCAGCCTGATGAGGGCTACCAGTGCCAAAAGAACTTTGGTGAAGACCCGTGGGGATGTTGTTAGGCCAAAGGGTAGACATATGAACTGAAGATGTTCCTGGTTGACATAGAACCTGAGGAACTTGTGCAGCTCTGCTGCTACTGGGACGTGGAAATAGGCATCCTTTAGGTCCACAGAAATCATCCAGTCGCCCGGTTGTATTGCTTGTTGGATGGTTGATAAAGTTTCCATCTTGAACTTTTTGTGTGTTATAAATTTGTTCAGGTACGTTAAGTCTATGACTGGATGCCAGGTACCGTTCTTCTTCTGTACTAAGAAGAGAGGGGAGTACACCCCAAGAAACTGTTCGTCTTTTGGGACGTGTACCACTGCCCCTTGAATTTTCAGGAGGTGAATGTAATCTAGAAGGACCTGTCTCTGTTCCAGTGACCCTGGAAGAAGGGTGGAGATGAACTTTGGACAGGGAGGACTGGAAAAGGACCATGTGTGTCCTGAGGTCACGGTCTTGATGACCCAAAAGTCCTTGATTGAGGCCGCCCAGACGTGCCGATAAAGGAGTAGACGAGCTCCAACACGATCCGCTTGGGCGGGCGTTGTCTCAAAAAGATTTCCCTTTGTCGCGTCCAGTTGACGCTTGAGTAGTTGGAGTAGGTTTGCGGTAGGAGCCTCTACCTCTGCTCCAATTCCTTCTGTAGTTTCCGCCAGGTCTGTAAGCGCGAGCTTCCCTAGCGCGATCCGGGCTGTATCGCCGAAATTGGGGTGTTTTTCTTCCTGTCTGGCGCTTGTCCTGAGGAAGGAAACCCGACTTGCCCCCCGTGGCTTTGGAGATGGCATCATCCAGCTTGTTACCAAACAGGGTTGACCCTTCGAAGGGAATCTTGCACCAGTTCTGCTTCGATGATGGGTCAGCAACCCAGGGGCGTAGCCAGAGGGCCCGTTTCGCGGTCACAGAAGAAAGCATAATCCTAGCTAACAGGCGGATTAAGTCAACGGAGGCTTCACCCAGGAATGCGACCGCCAGTTTTAGCTCTGCCGTAGCTGAGTTCTTAGCTAGTTCTTCAGAGACGCCTTTGAGGAAAGAATCAACGTTTTCCGTCCAGGCTTCCATGGCCTTTGATAATGCCGCTAAAGCTAGAGCCGGTTTGCACGCTGTGCCCGCAAGGCCATAAATTCTTCTGAGGTCCTGGTCCATTCTTCTGTCCAGGCCATCTTTGAAAGAGACGGAGTCAGCAATAGGTAAAGTGACATGTTTAGCCAGTCTCGTTACTGCCGCATCTACTAGAGGAACATTCTCCAAATGTTTGACCTCCTCCTGCTTGAAGGGATAGAGCCTTGAGGCTTTGTTAGCCATGGAAGATTTCTTGTCCACCTTGCTCCATTCCTCTTCAAAGATACCCTTCAGTTCAGACAGAAACGGGAACGTAGGGCGTTCTTTTCCCAAGCGTTTAAAATATTTTTTCTGCTTGGCTGGAGAAGCAGGTTGTTCCTCCCATAAGAGAGCCTCCTTAATCGCTTTGACGAGTGGCGTCACCTGCGCGAAGTCAAATTCTAAGCCTTCTTCATCACTCTCTAGGTCACCCTCAGGAAAAGTGGAGGCTTGAGGCCGGGAAGGACCTGGATCCTCTAGGATCTCCAAGTTTGGGGAAACAGACCCGTCAGTGTTGGTCTGAATCTGCGTGTGGGGCATGTTCTCTCTTAGAGTTCGTTGAACCACACGTTCCACCAGAGACTCGATACAATGACCTTCAGTCTCTTTTTCCCTGACCGCATGGGCGTAGCATCGGTCGCATAATGACTTGCCCTCCGGGACACGAGTGTCACATCCCCAGCAGGCTCTGCGATCAGAGCGACTATCATGGCGGTGGGAGCGGTGTCTTGAGGAGGAATGTGAGCTTCTCCTCCGGTGGGAAGAAGTAGAAGGAGATCTATGTTTGGATCTCGACTTGGAAGATGAGTGTTGCGGTCTGGCAAGGTCTGCGACATTCGGCTCTGGATTAGAAGGGCTAGAAAAACATTTAGGGAAAAGTGAGTCAACACCCATGGATTGTGACTAGCAACCCCTAGCCCTGATCCCTTTCCAGCACATACCTTGTGCGTGAGGGCAGGCCGCCTGTAGACGGTGACTGGTCCATATTTTTCTGGACCTGTGTACAGTGGATGACAATTCGGAACCAACAAGGAACCTATGGTGCCGAATAAAAAAGTATAAGAAATAAAAGTATGCTGTCCCCTTAAGAAGAAATTCTCTGCTAATTACTGCTTTCTCTCTTTTTTTTTTTTTTTTTTTTTTTACAAACACAAATAAATAAATAAATAAATGTAACTAATTAAAAGATAGTTCATTTAGACAAAACAATTGAATATAATTAAATAAATGCAGATAGACATAAGTAAAATAGCAGAGCATGGTAAAATCAATGTTAGCCAGAAGTAAAGAACCATTCACTGACCTGGCAACCAGAGGGGAGACACCCAGACACTCAGCTGCTCGCCTGAAGGGAAACCCAATGAACACAGGCGAGCAGCTGATTTTAAATCACCCGCCGGTGACGTCACGCGTCCTCCACGAACGCGCCTGCGCAGTGGATCGCGATCCCACGGCGCCTGCGCGGCCGCCGCGGGAACCAACGGACTGCGCATGCGCGACCAAGCCTCGCTCTGAGGGTGGAAACGGCCCATGCGTGGGGCACTAGCGATGGGAATCAGGAAGTCAGAGGCGTGCTGGAACGCAGAAGCGCTCCAGCCGCCATACAAACATAGACAGACAACACAGAGGCAAATATAAACCGCTGCCATGGAGGAATATAGAGAAAAGGGACCTTGCCAGCCGATCCTAGATGTCTTCAGCACACGCCACAGCCACAACCAAATGTGCTGGGAAGCTCTCCACCCGCCCATGGCTGGGATCCGAGCTGCACCGCTTAAAGTGTGCCCTTTTCCATTCCTTGAAGAAACGATTTAGATCCATGGAGGAGGAAAAAAAAGGAACACTGAGTCTATTGGTGAGTTAACTTTTATGGGTATGGGGTCCTATCACATTGGAGAGGAGGCGGGATTAACCCACACGTAGGCTGCCATGGAGTCAGTCAGGAAAGTTGGTTTATCATCCATACTCCAGCTGGACTTAACCTGACAGTGGTAATACACACACAAACTTCTACTGAGACCTTGCAGTATATGCATAGCTCCCAACTATCCCTGATTTGGAACAAAGTCTCTCTTTTCTCCTCATTTGTCCCTCATTTTGGGCGGATCTCCATAGTAGTATATAAAATGCACTTTTTATCCTTCAAAAAATGTTTCCCACTGATAATCCTTTCATCCAAGTTCTAAATTGCTGCATTTGTAGATTTCAAAAGCCAATATAATGAAAAAGTAGTGGTAAAAAAAAAAAATCAGTTGTGGCTTTAACTAATATTTTTGCTTAATTCTCCATTAAGGGGGTGTGGCAGGGTGTGTGTCCTATAACTACATACTTTTGCAAATAGTTGCCCCTCTTTGCCATCTAAAAAAGTCACGAGGTATGTATATGTATGGCTTAGATGTCACCCCAGATACTTAGAAGCCCATTTAGCAGGTTACTAAAGTAGAGTCAGATACATATGTGGGGGTATGTTATTACCGCGCTACCAGAGAAGTAAGGGAAAGAGAATACTGCCGCGGCACTATAGGTGTGTCAAAACCCAAAGTAAAAAGCATAAAAAGATAGCGCTGCGCTGTATAGGGTGGGGATAGGTAAAAAATAGATACACCTTATAGATAATGAGGTAGTTATCAAATCCAAGAAATAGGCATATATGACATATAAAACACCAGTGAATCCAAACGTGACTAAAATAAGTAAACTCTAAAAGTGAATGACAATCCAAAATTAAATAATCAAGTCCAAAGTGAATAAAAATGGATATAAAGTGCTAAGTGCAACTGGGATAACATGCACTAATACCAGTCCTCAAAAATGCATGGATGAAAAATACACAAGTGACTAATATAAGTAAACTGCAACGTAAATCAGCGTTCATGCACAGACAGCAAAACAGATGTTGATTCAGGCAGTATAGAATAAAAGTGCTGGTGCTTGTGCCAAATATTCAACGTAGAAAGTGCTGAGAGAAGGGAAAGGATTCCTGTTTCCTTTAAAGCTGGTGAGGGTGTCCCCTTACCTTACTGCTGTAAGGCAACAGCATGTATAAAGACCTTTCCTGGCGGATGCAGCAAAGGATCCGGCTATTTCTAAGTATGGCGTCTCTTAATGTTGTTCAACCTCTCTCTGTGGACAGAGTCCCCCTAGGGCAGGGGTGTCAAACTCAATTTCATCGTAAGCCGCATCAGCATTATGATTGCCCTCAAAAGGACCAGTTGTATCTGTAAGATTAGATGTGCAGTGCATCCCCTCCCCTTTACATTAGATGTCAAGAGCCACCCCACCATCAGAAGTTGAGTCCCCCACTCTCCCTTATATCACAGTGCACCCCCTTTACTTATGCTGCTGCTGGGAAGCAGCTGGATGCATTGCTTGGAAGCAGAAAGTAAGGTCTAGAGTAGGACTAGAGGACTGAAGCTCTCCAGCAGCTGCAGGAGAGGTGCGAGGGCCACATTAAATGGTCTGAAGGGCCGGATTGAGCCCACAGGCCTGGTGTTTGACACCTGTGCCCTAGGGTATCCCGTCTGATACAACAGCAATGACCCTTTTATATATTTTAGAAAGCCATAGTTCTTCTTCAGCTGTGGCAGGGTTATCTCATTGGCTTGTTCCTACGCAGCCTCATTCTAAATTATTTTGTGTTGTTCTGAACAAACTTTTTCATTATGTCCTGATACATAGCAGGTGAGGTTGAAAAAAGACACAAGATCATCAAGTCCAACCTATGTGTGTCATTATATGTCAGTATTACATTGTATATCCCTGTATGTTGTGGTCGTTCAGGTGCTTATCTAATAGTTTTTTTTTTAAACTATCGATGCCCCCCCGCTGAGACCACCTCCTGTGGAAGAGAATTCCACATCCTTGCCGCTATTACAGTAAAGAACCTGCTACGCATTTTAAGGTTAAACCTCTTTTCTTCTCATTTTAATGAGTGGCCACGCGTCTTGTTAAACTCCCTTCCACCAAATTTTTTTATCCCTATTGTGGGGTCACCAGTATGTTATTTGTAAATTTAACGACAGGAACCAAACAAATGGGCCTTCGGGTGCAGGAAAAGAGGGAACAAATAGTTGCAACAGACTCGGAAAAGAAAAAAGGGGAGAAAGTGCTCCAAATGGTGCAGGTCAAAAACAAACCATGACAGGTTTTATTAAAAGGTCATACAAAAAATGACAAAATGAAAGAATAAAAAAGTGATCACATGAATAAAAGCAGTATGGGGTGCTGTAATGCGAATACTGACGCGTTTCGGCTCAAACAGCCATCAACAGGGGCATATCACTGCACCCCCATACTGCTAGCCCCAAAGGGGCGGAGTCTAAACAGGATGTGATATGAAGCACTTCCTTAACTAGTAGACACATATAATTAAGTAAAAAATATGCATATCATTCATATTAATAAAGAATTCAATCCCGAATATTTTTAAACCATATATAGTCCCATAATCCCAAAATGTCAGGTTTATGGCACCGTAACGAAAGTAAAGATGAATTGTCAGGCCCATAAATATAAACACTTCCTCATATTCCCAATAGAACAAAAATGGAAACCTCAATGTGACCCCAACAAAAACCATCTATCATACGGTGTCATATTTGTAATGTGCTTAACTGATAAACCTGGCAACCTCTTATGCAGATAGGCAAGTCTTCTCACTACCAACAGGACAATTGGTCCTTCATCCATATGCATACTGGTGACCCCAGGGGTTTGTGGTGCAAATCCACTCATAGGGGACACGCTCGTGCGCATAAGATTAGCATGTGTGGTACGTCCTGCGTCATTCCCCGCATCATCCCAGCTTCCGCGGGTGACGTCAGGGCTCCCATCAGCATGGCCTATTGGGCACTGCACGGGCATCTCCACCAATCCGGCCCGATTGTCACAGTCCGTACGCAAATACAGAGATTGAACTGTTTCCCCCATCCTCCAGGTCATTTATGAACAAACTAAATATGATTGGGCCCAGCACAGAACCATGTGGGACCCCACTACCCACCCCTGACCATTCCAAGTACTCCCCATTTATCACTACCCGCGGAACTCGCCCTTGTAGCCAGTTTTCAATCCATGTACTCACCCTATGGTCCATGCCAACGGACCTTATTTTGTACAGTAAACCTTTATGGGGAACTGTGTCAAATGCTTTTCCAAAATCCAGATACACCACATCTATGGGCCTTCCTTAGATGGCAACTCACCTCCTCATAGAAGGTTAATAGATTGGTTTGGCAAGAATGATTCTTCATGAATCCATGCTGATTACTGCAAATGATACCGTTTTTATAACTAAAATCTTGTATATAGTCCATTATCATCCCCTCCAATAGCTGGCATACAATTGATGTTAGGCTAACTGGTCTGTAATTCCCAGGGATGTATTTTGGGCCCTTTTTAAATATTGGTGCTACATTGGCTTTTCTCCAATCCACTGGTATCATATTCCAGTCAGTAGGCTGTCAGTAAATACTGTACATCATAGTCCAGTGATGTATTTAGGTTTTGTGCTGCCCTACGCCTGACTAAACTCGTGCACCCCTAATTTAAATATGACCCACCCTTTCCTGTCAAGGTCACACCCCTTGCTGTTAAAGACCTGCCCTTCCTTACCCTTACTCTATCCAAAATGAAAAAAAAAAGTGTTCCTATGGTTCTACTTTAGGCACAAAATTCTGATAATTTTATTGAGAGGACTAAAAAGATATAACCATGCCAAATGGTACAGCAGAAAATATGTAGCACAGTGAGGAAGGTTTGTGGTCCAGGATGATAGGACAGTCAAAAGTAGAAGCTCTGCCCCCCCCCTACAGTTGTGGAATGCTTGCCTCTTTGCCCAGTCCGCCCCATAAGACTGGCGCTACACTAACAGTGCTACACTAATAGCGCAAGCCGGCGGGGACCCTTTCCGTGCTGCTCCCCTGCAACGTGTTGGCCTAGGCCAGGATACAGCGCTGTCATAGTCCATGCACTCAAGCATTGATTCAAAAAGTAAAATCGTTATACCAGATGTAAAGGTAAAAAGTTCATCCATCATAAAGGGATAAGGAGAGCACCACACTGGATCGCATTGGAGACAAACATCTAACCAGTTTTGATGGTGACCAAACTTCCTCAGAGACTGCCCAGCCCACAATACTGTACCACATTCCTAAAGTCTTGAAGTCTTCTATTATCTCTAGATTTGTTACCACTTTTTGGTTAATTTTTCAAGGTGTAGGGCTTGTAGGCCTGTTCACAAGTTTGGTTACTGTTCTACTAAAAAATAGCTGCACCTTTGCAATAATTTTATATTACCCTTTTACGCTTCAGCTTGCCCTGCCATAATTTTCTCCTAGGCGAGAATGACATGTACCCTCCTGGTGTTTCTGGGGACATCCACATCACATATCTCAGGAGACATGGGCATCCAAAACAGCGGTTGGAGGAGGGAAGACCTTGTGGCTTGTCATCAGGGGACCAGCTGCAAGAACCTGGAATAGACAGCCTGTGCCTGATGATAAAAAGCGGGTAGGTGGGCACCGAAGGACCAGGTACGAAGAGGCGGATCGCATTAGATGAACGCCAGATTCACTGGATGTGTGAGTATGTTTGGATACACTAGTGACTAGGGTAAGGATGGTGGGGGGGGGGCTCGGGGTTGGAACCCAAATACATATAGGGTGAAGTTAGTTCATCTTTAGGCTGGTTGGGCTTTAGCTGCATGCTCAGCTTTTCTCCTAATAACTGCAGCTTGTTTTGATGCTCAAACATCAAATTTTGTACACCAGGCCATAATTATAGGAAGTTGTAGAATTTACACCTGCTTCTCTGCCAGCAAGGCCAACGTCCCAACCCATGACTACTGCTTCCCTTTACTTCCCTACCATATTGTATGTAAGCAGAATATTTCTCTGCTCTTCCCTTTTATCTATATTCTGAGCCTCTAACAAGCTTACAATGCCTAAATAAGGTAATATTGTAGTTTGCTAGGAAAATAAAATAAAAAAAGAGCTCCACAGGTCTAAAAGTAAAATCAAAATGTATGAAAACAAACCGAGACCCCAGTTTACATTTTGCACCAGGGCTTGTAGTATTACCCCTGATTTTAAATAGGATTGTTGTGCTATAGAGCAGCAGTGGTCAACTTGGTAAAGATAAAAGGCCTCAAGTGTGGCCCCCCCAAAAAATGTCACAAGGGCTGCACAATAACAACTGTTTTCACTGACTACAAGTCCATATTTAGTCCTAATCCAAATATAAACATTTACATCATTTCTCATATCTGGTGTAGTATTGGGGTGTTTAACTCAAGTGGAAAGTGCGTTTTCCAGCGAGTCCACAGCAGTCAGATGTTAGGTTTGAGGGCATGGCAGCCCATTTTTATTAAAAGGAAACAAAATCATGGTTCACACACAGGATTTCCCACGCAGGAGTTCTTCTCCAGTAAAGTTCATATAACCAAAAAATGCCAAGCCTCCTGGCTCCTAGGCTTACTTTGCCTTGCTGTACCTGCTAAACCTGGCCCACTCCTGGCCTCAACAGGATTCTCCAGCCTACTGTCTCCCAGACTTCAGGACTTCCTTTAGCCCCCTTTTGACTCGCTAGTCACCTACCAGCCTCCCAGTCCATCAGGCACGAAGTCCCCTCACCAGGGATGTAGTCTCCCACAGGGCAGACAGCTTTCCACACACAGTGTCTTGAAACGGCAGCCAGCTGCACACACTCCACCTTCCTCCACTCTCTACTCTCACCAGCCCTTCATTATATGAGCTGTGTGCACCTGGGCACACAGCTTGCTGGCTGTCTATAAGATATGGACACAAGGTTGGAGATCCCATCCCACCCAAGTCTCTGCGGGATCTCCAAACTACACAGCCCCATTCGAACTTAGCAAAACACGGAGAAAGCTGCCCAAACAGTTTTCTCTGTTTCAAAGCTATGCTGTGTAGTTCTGAAGTCCGCTGACATGCCAGATTCATGTAGATCAGCGGATCTTTAGATCCGCTAGATCTACTTGTTTTACGATCCGCCGGTGCAATTTAGCGAGGCTAGTGCATGATTCATAAAGCACTTACCTCGCAAATTGCACCGTCGGATCCTAACTCCCCCTGGCGAAATGCAAATTCCGCGGCTAGGGGAGTGTACAATTTAAATCAGGCGCGTTCCCGCGCCGATTTAACTGCGCATGCGCCGCCGGCGAAAAAGCCCAGTGTGCATGCTCCAAATGACGTCGCTAGGACGTCATTGTTAGCGGCGGGTACGTCAATTGCGGCCATCGGTATTCCCGATCGACTTACGCAAATGACGTACAAATTTGAATCTCGGCGCGGGAACGACGGCCATACTTAACATTAGCTGCCCCTCATATTAGCAGGGGTAACTATCCACTGGAAAAAGCCGAACGCAAACGACATTAAAAAAAAGCGACGGGCGGGCGTACGGACGTGAATCGGCGATTCTCCTCATTTGCATATGCGACGTGTAAAAAAAAAGCGACGACACCTAGCGGCCGGCAGGAGATTGCAGCCTAAGATTCGACTGTTGTAAGTCACTTACACCAGTCGGATCTAAGGGAGATCTATGCGGAACTGACTCAGATCCGACCGTCGGCTCTCACAGATACGACGGCGGATCAGGAGATCCGCCGTCGTATCTCTTGATGAATCTGCCCCTCTGTGTCCGTTTTTGCTCCCTTTCCATAGTGAAAGTCTCTGGAGAAGAGACGCTTGTGAGGGGATATGATTTTAATGGACAAATACCGTACTGGTGACCCCACAATAGGGATAAAACTTTTCTGCACAAGGGAATTTAATAAGACAATTAGCCATTCACTACAATTAGAAGAAAAGCGGTTTAACCTTAAACTCCGTAGAGGGTTCTTTACTGTAAGAGCGGTTAGGATGTGGAATTTGCTTACACAGACAGTGGTTTCAGCGGGGAGCATCAATAATTTTACAAAACTATTAGATAAGCACCTGAACGACCACAACATACAGGGATATACAATGTAATACTGACATAAAATCATACACATAGGTTGGACTTAATGGACATGTGTCTTTTTTCAACCTCGCCTACTATGTAACTTATATGTGCATGTGAAGGCAGGTGTCCTAATACAATATAGTGTAGAATAAATACATTAAGATAAAAAAAAATTTAAACTGTAGTACCACTTTACGTTAAATAAAATTAAAGACATAATTCACCTTTATTTAAAAAACAAAACAAAAAAACAATGCAGCTTTGACCAAGCTTCAATAATTCCCTTTGCTATGGGTATAAAACATTTACAGACTTTCTAACTTCTTAAATGAAAAACTTCCAGATATGGCATTATCCCGTCCTGACTTGTTGCTAGATGTTGCTGAGAGACCCTTGGCTCGTATCTGCATCAGGCAGTTTTTTGGTAAAGGTGAGCTGTGCCTTTAAGTTTAGAAACTAGCGCAGTAAACATATCAAAATACATCAATGTTTGTCTTTTTAATATATTGTTTATTTTTCAAGTTTTAAAGGATTACAATATAAGAAAGAAATGAAAGACAATCCTTACATGATGACAAATTGCATCCTATGCAAAATAAAGGTGTATTTTACTCAAGCTTTGTGATCCAACATGCAAAAAAAGAACTACAAGGAGATAAAACCACATATAATAAAGAACGGTACCACTCAAAGTCCTGCCAGGGGATTATTTTGAACTTATTATTTTGTTCATAACCAACAGATACATACATATTAGTTTCACTGGTAATAGTTTAATCACACATTTTTAAGAATAGCTGTTTTGGAAAATGTTTATAAAAGAGCGGAATAAAACTGGTCATATATCGCCATCTGGTGGTAGCTGTTCATGACTGCAGCTGTGGAAATATTTTTGGCTTTAAGCAATTCACTCTTTTTCTTTTTCTCAAAAAGCTGTGTACAGAGTAACATACCCTTGTTAAACGCTATGAAGTTGGCTATACATATTTCAGCCTCGCTTTACACTATTCTTTAGATTAACCCAAAACTTTGTAACCAATCCAGAAAACCTTTGCACCACATATTTGGCAGATCTAAAGGAGATTGTACAATTAGACTATTATATGTATTAGGAACCATTTTTTTATTTATTTTTTGGGATAAAGTTGTATTGCCTGTGTACCATTGAGAGAGTTAAATGCCCTCTTATCTTAGATCGTTGTCACTAGACAGGTATCCCCATGGTTGTGACAGCTTTAACGTATTGGATTTCCCCTTGTTTTTTTGTCTCAGTTACAGTGTTCACCAGTATGGGGTGCATCTCCCCAATAGGAACACAAACAATAACAGAGAAAGAGGGTCTTACCCAGGGGTACTGAAACTTTTGAAGAGTGAGGACTACTTAAATGATTTGGTAACCAGTCGCAAACTATGGGGTTCACATTGGAGCGATTTGTCATGTGATCTGAGAGATCAAATTGCATGACAAGTCGTAGCCTATTGGAGGCAATGGCAGTGTTCCAATAGGTGCGACACCGATTTTGCGTAGTTCCTGCACTACTTTTGCCGATTTGAGATGCAATTTCAATAGACATTTGTGTATGAAGCCACACAAATGTCTATCAAGTAGCACCTGAAATCACGCTGACCTTGCTACTTTGAAATCACGATACTTCAAGTAAAGTAGCACGATTTCAAAGAAGCATCAATGTGAACCAGGGCTTAAGGCTGCTTTCACACTAATGTGCCATGATTTACTGCACCTGTGGCTTTTCTGCAGGTTAGCTGCTCTTTGCCAAACACTTCTATTACATTTTGAAGATGTGGTGTACTTTCTGAAAGTGCACCAAAACTACCCACAGAATATAATAGAAGTCTATGGCTTAGTGCAGCTAACCCTGCAGGTGCATGGGGTGTGAAAGCAGCCTGATAACCCTATTTTAGAAGTGCTTATATGCCCATTGCAAAGGTATGTGATGTATAATACACTGACCATTTCATCTTCCAGCATCTGCTGGCATCACCAGGCTGCTAGAAAGGTCCAAGGCGAAGTGTACTCGGCATCACTCAGCCTGGGACAGGAGCTGGGGCTACAGAGGAAGCACCGGCTTATGCGACTCCTGATAGCATCAAGGCTATCTGCTCTGTAGAATTGTTAGGCCCCGTACACACGAGAGGATTTATCCGCGGATACGGTCCACCGGACCGTTTCCGCGGATAAATCCTCTCGAGGATTTGCGAGGATTTTGATCCGATGGAGTGTACTCACCATCGGATCGAAATCCGCGCCGAAATCCCATCGCGATGACGTGTCGCGCCGTCGCCGCGATGATGACGCGGCGACGTGCGCGACGCTGTCATATAAGGAATTCCACGCATGCGTCGAATCATTACGACGCATGCGGGGGATTCATTCGGACAGATTGATCCGGTGAGTCTGTAAAGACCAGCGGATCAATCCGTTGGGATGGATTCAAGCGGATAGATTTGAAAACTGCCGCCCCGCTGAGGAAGTTGATATAACGTAACGCGTCCGGTGGTTTAGGAGCCTGAAACATCACGTCGCTCATCTGCTGTTCATTCCTAAAGATTGTTACTTCATGCCGTTTTTTGTCTGGCCAAATGTGAGTAGCCTGACTTTTGCTTCTTTTAAAGAATAAATCCACACATTGCAACAGTGAGCACTTAGTATGTGATTATCTCTTTACATGCACCTGTCCTTTGCGGTTTGGTTGTCTTATGAGGATCTAATACATCAGCCTGGTTCCTGTTCATGACCTGCCTATTTGATTTGCTTTATTGACCATCTGTTAACTCAGTGGTCCATATATGAAGGTGAGAGTAGCCATCTACAACGGTGGAGGGATCACTTCAAAACTTTGGTGGATTGTCACGTGGTGGAGATTTATTTTCGTTTAATTCACTCATCTTCTGACACTTATGGACTTTTGGACTGTTTGTTTGAATTGTATTTAATTTTTTATATATATATATATATATATATATATATATTTTTTTTTTTTTTTTTTCTGCATATTCATATTCACACTTATGGTATTGGTGTTTGAGTATACCAGTATCATTTATATATTTGAGTTTTGCGCTGCACTTTTTCTATTTTATTTGTTTTTTATATGTTTTTTATAGATTTGAAAGCATGTCTTCAAATTTTTATCCGCTTGAAATCCATCCCAGGGGATAAAAATCCGCGGAAACAGATCCGCTGTATTGTACACACCAGGGGATCTATCCGCTGGAGCCGGTCCGCAGATCAATTCCAGCGGATGGATCCTCTCGTCTGTACGGGGCCAGAGGAACCGTTCATGGACCATCTTATCGTGAAAAAAATCGGATTACGACAGACAATGGTTCTGATTTACTCAGACCCTTTGTTTCATCTGCAATGATGGAAAAGGGACTTCCTTTAATGCTCTGTGCGATGCCTTTAACAAGAGCAGCCATAATTGACAGAAGTTCATTTTGGATAGTTGGATGCAGATATGTTGCATTCCTAGGTCCTGTCATTTTTTTTTCTTACAACGCTGTCTTTTTCTGCAATTAAATTGAGAATTTCACGCACATTTCCATGATTGACATAATCTGAGCTGTACCGATGCTCTCGCTGGGCAATTTTAGTCTTGGCTGTTAGCAACAAAACTTGGGCAATTGTCTTTATGTAATGTCTATTCTCATTGACCTCTTGTGTATGAGCTTTAGTTAGATCTTTCATGATGGATGTATCCTGGCTTACACTCTTTTTGAAATCCTCCCATCTGACATGGCAATCCCTGTGTGAAGCAGACTTTGCATGCTGTATTATTCCTTTACCAGTTTCAAGTGCATTTTTCCAGTTTTTGTACCCTATATCGACAAACGGTACTTTTTTAGAATGCCCATGGAGATATTTTGATGTTGAAAAAAAACGGCACGGGAAACAGTATGCAGCATCCTGGGACACAGAATATTCCAACCCTTCAAACGATCCAAACCACTGTGGACGGAATGACCTGAAGCGTGCCCCCATTTGTTTCTGCGGGTATTTTTTTAATACAGGCTGTCTTGGCCCTTCACTAGCACACTGGCCGATATCATCTGGTCCTTGTACCTTTGTTTTTTCAATGCTAGCAGATGTTTGTGTACTCTGTGGCTGTTCAGCTTCACTGCATTGCTCTTCATAAGCACTGTGTTGAATATTGCTTAGTGAGGAGATGCTTGCGTCCTCAACCTGCAATGAAGGTTCATCATTATCTGATATTGTTTCAGTAGTGTTATATTCAACGTCATCCTTCTCAAACTCTTCACACTCCTCAATGGAAGAAGACAGACCAGGCTGACTTATTTCTTTTTGCTGCTCTTTTGAATTATCAGCCTTCTGGGCCTTAACATTTACCTTTGAATAAAATGAACGGATGTCCATTTTTGAGTTAGATAAGAAAATGTTATCTGCGAAAAAAAAAAATACATGTTGTTCTTATGGAAAACTTAACATAAATAAATACTATTTGTTTTATTAAATGTCTTATTGATAAATGTAGTTGCCAATCCAACCGGCAATCAACTAAAATAACTAAAGCGGAGTTCCAACCAAAAGTGTAAATTCTGCTTATTTAATCCCCCCCCCTCCAATGCCACATTTGACACCTTTCAAGGGGGAGCAGGTACTTGTTTTAAATTGACAGGTACCCTGTCCCCACTTCTGGCAGACTTGGTCGCGGCGATGTGCTTCACCATGGCCGGCCTCCTCCCCCACCACTGGGCCAATACAGAAATCGCAGTAGGGAGCTGGCCATGAAGCTGCAAGGATACACTGTTGGGATCCCTTACCCGCAATGGCGGCGGCAGCACCCGGGGTGCTGACATCACTGGATTCCAGGACAGGTAAGAGTCCTAATATTAAAAGTCAGCAGCTGCTGTAAGTGTAGCTGCTGACTTTAAAAAAAAATTCTGGCCGTCGGAAGTCCGCTTAAATAAGAAACTGCATTATCACACACACCTTAATAAAATGTGCATTATTAATACGTCACCATAAAAAAAAAATCTTTTTATACATTGACCATAGATAAATAAGAACAATTAACAAAAAAAACAATGCTAAATACTATAAGTATAATAGGACTAATTGTGTATGTGTGTCATGTACGCACACACACACACCAATAAATACACATGCCAATAAGCAAGAGTTGCATTAAAGTGGTTGTAAACCCTTTACAACCACTTTATGCTACAGGTAAGCCTACAAATAAGGCTTGCCTGTAGCTACCCTGGATATCTCCTAAACCTGCATGGTTTAGGAGATATTCCCTGTCCCCGGCATATGCCTATGTCATGACATGCGCACTGAAGCAACGGCACGTATGTGCCATTGCTTCAGTGAGTGTGCCGTTAACGGGAGTGTTTTTGTTTTTACGGTTCACAACCACTTAACTTGGTATAACATGCCAATGGGCAATACATGTATACACTTGGTATATCATGTCAAAAAGCAGTAAATACATAAAGCTTGTATATCATCCCAGTAAATGCATAAACCAAGTTTTATATAATGCAAATGAGAAATAAATGCATACACTTATATATATATATATATATATATATATGTATATACACATATATATATATATATATATATATGGACATGGACAATGGGTATCAAATGCATACAAAATTAAGCCCTGTGCTCAAGCTCCCACTACTCTTGGGTGGCAACAATACCCCAATACATATAATAAAAAAACAAAGGGAAAAGTTATCTGTGCACTAGCCCAAATCCCTCTGCCTATTTAAATAACTGAATGTTTTTTAGTATTGCTCCAGTGGCCAGTAAAGTGTAAGCTCACCTGCCATGTCTAAACCTCTTAGGTGAGTTAGTGTAGTGATACTAGAAAACATCCAGCTATTTTAATGTGCATAGATATTTGCGATAGTGTGCAATTAACTTTTTCCTTTTGTTTGTTATCGGATATATACCCCTGACAATGGAGATCAAATGCACAAATATGAAATATTCCATACAATGCACACGAAACACACAAACCCGAAATATTTCTGACAATGGGCATCAAATGCAAAAACATTAAATATTCCTAACAATGCACACGAAACGCACAAAAATGAAATATTCCTGACAAATTCAATGCACACGAAACGCATTAATATGAAATATTCCTGGTAATGTACATGAAACCCATAAATAAGAAATATTCCTGGTAATGCACACGAAACGTACAAATATTAAATATTCCTGACAGTGCACATGAAACGCATAAACATGAAATATTCCTGACAATGTACATGAAACGCATAAACATGAAATATTCCTGACAATGCACACAAGAAACGCACAAATATGAAATATTCCTGACAAATTCAATGCACACAAAACACATTAACATGAAACCTTCCTGGTAATGTACATGAAACGCACAAACATTAAATATTCCTGACAATGGGCATCAAATGCACAAACATGAAACATGCCGTCATCCCATCAACAGAGAACACCTGTCCAGAAAATCTGTCCCTGATTTAATAGGCGCAGCAAGGGTGCGTTTTGCAGTGGCGGCGCCTATTTATTGAATTTTGTGCTCTGCTCTCTTCAGTTGAAAGCTGGTGGTGCCAACATATTGATGCTATGAAGCAAGAGAAATATCAATGTTTTAACATAATTTAATGTTAATAGCAACAATGGAGTTTTAACAAATATAATGCATCAGTGCCCATCAATGCAGCCTGATCAGTGCCCATTTTAGTTTGCGCAAAAGTTATAGCATCTACAAAATAGGGGATAGTTTAATGGCATTTTTATTAATATTTTTTTTTTACTAGTATTGCAACTTTTATCATGACTGCGACATTATGGCAGACACATCAGACACCTTTGACACCATTTTCATAGCGATCAGTGCTATAAAATTGCACTAACTATAAAAATGACACTGGCAGTGAAGGGGTTAACCTGTAGGGGTGCTGAAGGGGTTAGATGTGTCCTAGGGAGTGCTTCTAACTGTTAGGGGGCGTGGCTTGCCGTGACACATCACTGATTGTCGTTCCCGATGACAGGGAACAGACTATCAGTAAAATTGTCACTAGGAAGCACGGGGGAAGGTTTGTTTACACTCACCTCTCCCCGTTCTTCAGCTCTGTGACCGGATTACGGGACACCGGCAGCGATCGGTCCCACGGGCACGGCCATGGAGCTCCCGAACCAGGTCGCGAAAATGCCGCCGCGCTCGCGACCAACGGCTCCACATCTTAAAGGGGACATACCTGGACGCCCATGTGCGCAGCCGTGCCATTCTGTCGCCGTACATCATCGTGCGGCGGTTGGCAAGCAGTTAATCCTTATCAACTGATAGACAGGGGGATGTAGTGGCGCTTGCAAATACTAAAAACCGACAATAATTTATATACTTAATGAAATATTCTAAACAATGATTCCTAAAGTATGAGAGTGAGTCCGTCCTCTACTGGGGTAAAAATGTGTTCCACTCGAGGTCTATGCCCAAAGAATACCATCCAACATCAATAATTAGATGTGGAAGGAGCTGCGAGTGAATAAATAATGAAATCCAATGGATAAAAGTGCCTAACTGGCCGCACAGTGTACATGGGATAATAATCCTTTTTTTTTAAAAATATGTGTCATAAATCCTTAAAGTGCTTGATAAAAAACAAGTGCAAAGTGCTAATAAATAAAACAATAATAGCAGTGAATGAAAGCTCCAGCTCTCCTGGAAAGTGGTTAATTACTAATTAGCAAACACATGCAGGAAAAAGCAACAACTGAGAAGAAGTCCAAAAATGCAAATGTCCTAAAAACCTAAACGGTTCAATCATAAAACTGTTGTTTTTCTGTGCGATGAAAAAAATATGATAATATAATAATAAATAAAAAAAAAAAAATATATAAAAATCATAAATAATAGTACAAAAACAGATAGTACAATATCACTGCAGGATTAGTGATAGTGAATAAAACTATATCCAGTGCACAATCAAGTGATAATGATAATATTAAAAATAAAGTCCAAAGTGCAAAGTGCATTTGTGCTCCATTCAACAGTTCAGATGATCAGTGGTTAATTCAGTGAAGACTTGTTACATTGTGCTCATTCAGTGAAGACTTGTTACATTGTGCTCATATGTCTGTGAATCAAACCAGCCCGATTTTCCTCAGTGTGGGGATTATTTTTACCAGCCTCTTACCTTCCTGAGGCTTTTACCAAGCCTGTAACAGGAGCTGCTCTGCAGTCACATAGATAAAATCCAGGATCCAAAAACGGCTCACACTCCTCCCCATTCAGGCTCTCAAAAAGAAACACAGGAATGCCTCCATAGCATAAAACCACAGGATATCAGTTTAATGAAGAAAAACGAATACACTCACAAACATTGCTGTGTTAAACAGCGTGTGTACAATCGAGTGTCACCGCTCTGCGGCCGCAAAGCAGGTGACTTCACCAGCAAGCCCTCTGTGTCCTCCTTAATCCTTATCAACTGTCATTGCATGCATGCATTTTGTAAACTAAAACAAATATTTCTTAGGCCCGGTTCACACTGGTGCAATGCGAGAACCCTGCGAATCCACTGCAGGTTCCCGCATCGCACCCGACACGCATGGCAGTTCACACTGCCATATGCGAACTGCTAGGGAGTGTCATTATATGTTAACGACACCCCCAGTTCAGCTTGCGTATCGCACTTCCAACTGACAGTTCAGACTTGAATCAGATTGCATATGCATGGGCGTCCGCTCATAGGGTTAAGGGGGGGCGAGTGACCCCCCCTGGAATCAGCAATGGTCTGCCATGCTCGCATCTGTAGCTGTGCTGACTTTCTCTGTGTTTGTGTGAGTCGGCTCCACAGCTGTTGTAAAATCAGTGTCATGGAGCTTACAGAGCTCTCTACTGCCACCTCTGGCTGCTTCCTGTATGTGCACCCTCATGTTTGCTTTGCTGCCTGTAATGTTTTTTCAAAGGGACATGTGGTAACAGGACTTGGGAGAAGGAAGACCACCGTGACTAGGGTTGCCACCTCATCCCTTTAAAACAGAACACATATGAATTACACAGGTTCTGTGGCTGATTAAGGTGGTAATTGAACTCAAGTGGAGCCTTATCTAAATTAAATTAGCCTCAGAACATGTGTAATTCATATGTGTTCTGTTTTAAAGGGATGAGGTGGCAACCCTAACCGTGACCTTACAAGTGGGGGCTGTGAGTACAAGTCAAGGGAGGAGGCTGTTTGTGTACAGGGGGGGCTGACATATATACAGATGAGGGGGGCAGCTGAGTGCATACAGAAATGATCAGTGAAGGGGGGGGTGCCAGATATAGGAAAGATCATATCATCTGTCCTGTCCTGTATACAGCTATATACACCCATCTTCCTTCCTGTATTCCTCCATCATCACTGACTGCAGATATACATCATCTGTCCTGTATATAGAGCTGTATATACCCACCTTCCTTCTTCTATATACCAATACCATCCACTCCTTCTATATACACATACTATACACCCTCTGTATTGTACATTTGATCAGCACAGTGAGGCTGCATATGATGGGCACATGCCTGCGCTTTATGGGATAATGACTAAGCCCCTCCCCTTCATGACATTGTCAAAGAAGCGGAGCATAGGTGACCGTAAAATGATGCCCCCCCCTGGAAAAAGTTCAGCGGACGCCCATGTGCATATGTGTGAACACACATGTGATCCGATTGTGGTCCGAACAGAAAAAAGTCACACCACACAGACATTGCATGTAATGTGAACAGCAGTGCGCTGCAAATTACATGCAATGTCTGGCATTGCACAAGTGTGAATCTGCCCTAACATATGATTGTGGTTCATCAGGCTCCATCTCCCATTAAATGTATAGGCCTCATATTCATGCACAAACTTAATTTCTTAAATTTTGCAGATTTATTTTTTTACTTCTAGAAGTATCTCACTGCACTAGTAAACTGGGATACCAATAACACGATTTACAAAAGCTCAAATATATATATATATATGAATGAGCTCTCATGGAGGTAACAGAAAAAAAACTAATATTAGAAAAACATGATGAAAAGATGACGTATTATTGAATAAATAGTAAAAAGATTGTATATTCATATATAGTATATAGGAGGCTTTGTTTTTTCTTTTTGCAAAATTCAAACCAATGTGTGTTCTAGAGGTTAAGATATATATCATTGACCACCAATATCTGTATATATAGATATTGGGGGTCAATGATACTACTATTTAGTCAATATTACTTAATCTTTCATCATGTTTTTCTAATATTAGGTTTTTTTCTGTTACCTCCATGAATATATATATATATATATATATATATATATATATATATATATATATATATAAGCTCTCATGGAGGTAACATGGAGGGAGCTAACAGAAAAGCTCAATTGTCCGGCACCAGCACCACCAATAAAATGGTATTGCCATCAAATTACGGTTTTATGCTGTTTATATGTATCAAACAAGTAACCTACCTTGTGGCAGCACTGGCAGAGGCAGGCACTGTGACTGGAGTTGGCGGGCAAATGGGAGGTCTGGTTTAGTACGCGGCCTGGCTGCGCTGCTCTTTTCACAGTAACTGACTCCACCCCCCGGGAGCAGGCTGAGGCCGGGAGCTTGACTCGAGCACGTAGCCGATGTCGCACGGCCTCAGAGACTACAACTCTCATAATAATTAGCGGTGCTGTGGCGGCTGTCTCACGCGACGTCACATGACAATAACAGTGAGTCATGGCGGCCATTGTTTCGGTCTGCAATACAAACAGACAACATTACTTTACTTGGGGGGCACATGGGGGGGCACACAGTAAAATGTAACCAATCTCTTTAGGGACCAACTGGGAAATTCCAGCAACATAGTGGTAAAAACACAGCAGAGCGTCTGGTACCAGAAAAATCTAGTATATCCCAGCCCACAGTGAACCATCTGTGCAACTGCCAGACAAGGTACTACCATGGACTTGTGGGTTCTGTGGAAGGGTGCCGCCCCCGTCGCTTCCCGGGACTACGTTACTGATCGCTAAGCTCGCTAACCCATCTGGCGCCAGCTTGCAATAGAGATAAGCAATGGCAAGATGGCCACTGCTCATCTTTATTCCCTTGGAGAACCTAAGCGACCATCACCTCTGGTTCCCGGGCCATGTAAATATGGCTCTATATTTTTCTTATCTTTTTCTTTTAAGGGTAGATGAGTGATTTGTGGTCCTTTAGACCTCAGATCTCTCCATAAATAGAACATGTCAAGTTGTATCTCTATCACAAGGGATGTTTACAATTCCTTGAGATAATAAAAGTGATCAAAATTTTTTTTTAAAGGGACAGTGTAAAAAAAAAAATGTAATAATGATTTATTTTAAAAGCGCCCCCGTCCCCGCACAGTAATAAACACATATGTAAACTGTTTGTACCACACGTAAGGTATCACAGCGAACGTTGATAATGGAATTTAGCAGAGGGGGTTGATTTGGGGGGAAAAAAGCTTATAAAAGCAAATGCCCATGAACACTCCTAAACTCTTGTTTACGAGCCACTATGAGCATTTTCATGCTGTTTTTTCTGCTCCTAGTGTGCATGAACCCTGAAGTGTCAAACACTATACATAATGGTAAGACTCTCCCCTTTCTTCCTTTATTCATATGTCACAGAAGGTATAAAAGGCTCATAACATACATACAAGTCAAGTTTAGAAACTGCTGACAAGAGGTAGGACAGCCAGTTCTGCTACACTACACTGAAGCAATACTGTAGAAAATAGAATCCATCAGTTGACCAGAGACTTTTAATGTCAGTGTGAAGTGAAGACAGCAACTCCTAAGCAATTGACAGGCTGGAGAAACGTATTTGTACATTGTATATGGATGACAGCTAAGCCTTAACAGGACCAACATGGTCTATTGATTTAATAGGTTTGTCTGATTCACCAGAGACTACAAAAAACTGTACAGAAATGTTTCCATCCTAGTCCAGATTTATCAAAAGGCACACTAACTTAGTTTCTCCAATAAAGAGGTGATTACCAGAATACATAATAACACAAACAGGATTTAGACGGACAATATCAGAGGACATTTAGTGGAGAATCTGTATGAACTCAAGATTGTTGTATTGAGAAACAAAAAGTGCAGACTATTGTGCATATAAGGAGTGTGTGTGTGTATATACAGAGTGTGTGTGTATATAGGGAAGCTTTTCAAGGTGCATGTGTTGTGTCATGTCAGGTGCAACCTGTCATGTCAAAGTATCACCTGTAAACCTGCCTTAACGAGTGACTCATATCTGTTAACATGTGAAAGCTACATCTACCTGCCTCAAATACTGCTGAAGGCAGCTGTATTGTATGCATGAATCCAAACTTTCAAAATGTAACGCTGGAACCGACACATCACATCTGGGTGTGGTCCTGGACACATTTCAAAACCGTGTACTTTCCCAAGAGGAAGCTTCAGGCTCTCCAGCCAAAGTTGTAATTTTTTAGTCCAGAAGCCACTTAACTATTTTTGTGCATAAGAGCCTTGAATCTGATAGTAGTCTCCTTCAAGATAGTTCCCTTTGTCCATTTTCACACCAGACCTTACAGTGTAATGTTCTGTCATGGTGGGACAAATTGGTTCCATCTCATGACGGCTGATTTGGTCATCAACAAGGACCAAGCTATCTCTAGCTTGTAAGTCGTGAAGTCCTTTCTATCCCGCTTTTGGAAGATTTTCAAAAAACAGCTGGTCAGGCCGAAGAGATGTCCTGGCACATTGTTGTTGAATGGAATACTAGGCAGTTGCTGTATGGCGTCCCCATCTGATGGGGGCGCCAAAAGCAGAGGAAGGCAGGAGGGAGCTATGAGGGAACCTCATCTTTACACGGTCATTGATGAGGTCCGCTTCTGTACGTGGTCACAGATGAGGAATTCCTGAAGCAGAAGGGCCAGAGGTGCTGCTGGAATGTATGCCGGATAAAGGCCTGTGGGCGCAGAATTTTCAGTTCGGACTGGCTGTGAGCAGTATTCCGTTTGTTACCATGTGCTACAAACACTGCTAGGCGAGAGGTATTGCATACCTCTGGCCTAGTAAAAGCGCTCAGGTAACACCATTCAAGGAACTTTGTAGCAGTAAATAAGTACAGCCAGCAAGCTGGGGTTATTCCCCTTTTGTTATACTGGAAGTGATGAGACAGGAATCTTAACAGTTTTGCAGCAAAGGATTTGTACAGGAGAAAAGTCCCGATGAGTGACATTCTGCAGGAGCTAGTGCAGAGGAGGAGTAGCAATAGTCTGCATGGAGATGTGCAGGGGGAAGACTGTGAAATCTAAATGTACTAATCAATGTTTTCTAAACTTGATGGCAATTCAACAAGTGCTATGGGCATCTCATATCTTCCTTTACCCCAACCAAGTTATATCCCTCAATAAACAAAACAACGCAAATGACTGCTCATTGAAGTGATATATGGGGGTCTGGCAGCAGGGTGATTTGGTGGATATTTGTTACTAGTAGCAACCAAGCACTACAATGCAAAGAACCCTTTATAGTCTTTCAGAGACACCAGGGAAGGTGGTGTTAAAGCTCAAGACTATATGCATGCCACAGGTCGGCCATACATGGAACAAATGTATTTTCTGCAACCATGGGTTGCAGAAAATAAATTTGCTCGATTCCCCCATCAACAAAGACAGCGCTGATGTGGGAATTCCTGCTGCCAGGCCATCATCCTCGACCAGCAGGGGAAGCCGCCCCCGCCAGAACTATATTATATGCTATAGCAGCAGCTAGCGATAATCGCAGGTTCCTCTCCCATCCCTTTGTCCAGCTATGGTTCAGCAAAAGGCAATTTCCCTCTATTGTCTGCATGTGGTTTGGGCTATGCAAGTCTCTCTCAGTCACTTTCTTTCAGAAAGGGCAACTACTGTTTTGTCATTCCAAATTGGCCCTGGAAAAACCTCCAGTTTCTTGTTTAATGATTGTGGGGGGCTCAAGGAGATACTGGAATTTAATCTTTGGTCTCAAGGATTGGGTTTCTCCCTCCCCAGTTAAAGCGGGAGTTCACTTGAAAAAAAAATTCTAACATTAGATTCATGCTCATTTTGTCAAGGGGAATCGGGTAGTTTTTTTAAAAACAAAGCAGTACTTACCGTTTTAGAGAGCGATCTTCTCCGCCGCTTCCGGGTATGGTCTTCGGGACTGGGCATTCCTATTTGATTGACAGTCTTCCGACAGGCTTCCGACGGTCGCATACATCGCGTCACGAGTAGCCGAAAGAAGCCGAAAGTCGGTGAGGCTCTATACGGTGCCTGTGCACCGATGTTCGGCTACTTTCGGAAAATCGTGACGCGATAGATGCGACCGTCGGAAGCCTGTCGGAAGACTGTCAATCAAATAGGAACGCCCAGTTCCGCAGCCCATACCCGGAAGCGGCGTAGAAGATGTATCTCTAAAACGGTAAGTACGGCTTTGATTTTAAAAAAAACTACCCGATTCCCCTTGACAAAATGAGCATGAATCTAATGTTAAAAATGAACATTTCCGGGTGAAGCTCCACTTTAAGCCTAAATCTACTGGATCTACAAGATCCTCTTGGGCTTTTCAGCATCAGGCAACCATTTTCCAGATTTGTAATATCCTCAAAGCTCTACCAGGTTAATGTTTCACCCTCGTCTGATGCAAGCTCTGGTGTAATTTCCTTCAGGCAAGTCACCGAGTTGCAGGCAGTCCTCAGAATTCCTGTTTACATTCGGCATGTTAGCGATTGTTTGCTATGCTTCCCACCCTTCAGTTGGACTGTTTTTGTACATTATGAAGATTTAATGATTTTACTGTATAACCCATCAAATAAGAAAATAGAATTTGTGTACTCACTGTAAAATTAATTCACTGAGGGACACAGGTTTCATCCCCGTTTATGATCATGCTTTCACTACTTTGCTGCACAACCAAGGCATGTTGATAATGGGAGGTGTTAAAGTGTAGGCTGGTCTACAGGTTTTGTTAATCAGCGGCCAATCCTCTAATAGGCAACAGTATAGGATCCAGCAACTCCAAATCCATATGAAAAGTTTATTACTTACATGTTAAGAGTATACAAAGGGGCAACGCGTTTCGGCAAACCGCCTTGGTCACAGCATAAAAGTTAAAGAGATACAAAGTAAGCAATCTTGCATTTTTCAATTAGCACTATAGTTTCACTGCTTGCTGGGTAGGTGGAGCATTCTGCACACTAGATATACTTTCATTTTAATTTCAATTTCATTTCAATTTCATCTCATTTTAACAGTTGTGCTGTGACCAAGGTGGTTTGCCATAACACATTAGGCCCTTTGTATACTCTTAACATGTAACTAAAATTTTTTATACGGACTTGGAGTTGCCAGCTCTCTTACTGGATTCCGTTGCTTGCATGTCTGGAGGACAACTTGGGTACATTCAGCCTTCCCATACATCGTTTGAATCTTGGCTGGTTCTGAACTGGCTGAGTTTCAAACTGTCTATGGCCGTTAGCTAGGCTTGGTTCACACTGCTCCAACATAAAAATGGCGCGATTGAGAAGCAACTTCAGGGAATGCCTGTGTAATCTTCCTGTAATGTCAGATCCAAATCACATCAATTAGGATGATGATTCGACTTGGATGCGACTTCCATTCAATTCTATGGGTTGAAATCGGACAGAAGATGGATCAAAGTAGTGCAGGAAACTTTTCCAAAAAGTTTGACAGGTTAAAGGGGATGTAAAAGTACAATTTTCTTTTTCCTAAATAGCTTCCTTTACCTTGGTGCAGTCCTCCTTCACTTACCTCATCCTTCGATTTTGCTTTTAAATGTCCTTATTTCTTCTGAGAAATCCTCACTTCCTGTTCTTCTGTCTGTAACACCACACAGTAATGCAAAGCTTTCTCCCTGGTGTGGAGGGTCATGCTCGCCCCCTCCATTGGACTACTGGAGAGTCAGGAAAAAAAATCTTGGATCACCATGGCATTTTTTTTTAATATTCGTATTTATTAAGAACAATGCAATCTATTGATCAGTTTTCTGGCTTCCGAGTATTCCAAGACTCATTAGACTGCAGTTCCTCTCTCCTTTATGAGGCAACTAATTTGTGACAATTTAATCAAGATACGCTTGATGCTCATCAATCCAAACATATTAATATCAGGGTAATTTCCATCCAACTCATTTGACATTTCCTTGCAATTAATTCTAAGAAGATTAAGTACTTAAATAACATCTGACTCTACAAACTTACGGCTGGTGTGAAGGAGCACCGTCTCTTATTGCTCTGGTCTCCTCCTTCACCCCATCAGGTAAGATGTCAATGCTTGCTTTATTGCACTGACATATTCAATATCTAGCAATTACATGCCAACTAGCTTTGTGCATGACTGATATTTGTATTCAGTCTAACAAAAAAAGTGCCCAAACTATAACTTACAAGAACATTTACAAAAAACAACTTACCTTCCTGAAGTGAGCTAAACAACTCTGATCTCAAATGCTGCAGAAAAACTCAACTGACATAACCAAACTAATATGGTGGATTATGTAACTCCAGCACGTCAAAGCTTCAAGTCATCCATCCAGGCATTTTAAGATTAAGTACTGTATCATGGCCAATGGCGACTTAAATATTGCAAAACGTATAATGCAATATAGAAGTGATTAAAAAAACACAAGACATAGGGAAAAAAATTTACGTGGTACGGTGGGACTTTTGGTTCCTTCAAAGCACGGGGTTCAAGGATATCATTATTATCCCATCCATAAAGCGTTTATACCAGAACAACAAATTGTGTAAAAGATGTGCAAAAAGTGCAAGTGGTAAGAAGATAGATTAAATAGACGGAATTTATTAAATAGATGGAATAAAGACAATTGGAACTACAGTTAAAATACTACATTGTGCTACACACAATTAGGTGTCAACTATAGGAAGAAAAAAAACTATGGCCCAGATTCTGGGCCGCCGTCGTAAGTCCTAATCTTGGCCGTCGTATCTATGCGACTGATTCTTAGAATCAGTTACGCATAGATAACCATTAGATCCGACAGGCGTAAGGCTCTTAAGCTGTCGGATCTTAAATGTAATTTTTTTTTTCGCCGCTAGGTGTCGCCTCCATCGTTTTCCCGATCGAGTATGCAAATTAGCAAAATACGTTTTGAATCATGAAATAAAACAACGTTTTTGAAACTTCATTTTCAAAAACGACGTTGCCTACACACCATCGTTTTTTCAAAATGCTCTAGCAAAGCGCGGTTACGTTCAGCACTCTTTTCCATTGAAGCTAGCTTCATAACTTGCGTGCACGGGTTTAAAAACGTCGTTTTGAAACATCGTTTTGCCCACACACTATCATTTTCATTGACACAAAAAACGACGTTTTGAAAAACGACACCAAAAATTCGAGCACGTTCGAATTTTTTTTTTTGTCGTTTTTCAGAAGACATAAAACAACGTTTTCCCCACACACGGTCATTTTAAATGACGTTTTCAAAAACGTTGTTTTTTTTTATCACAAAAAACGACCGTCTGTACGCGGCATTACGATACCTCATGTGTGAAGGAGGAAGAATGCAAATACTGTATCAAAGTGCATTTAAAAGTAAATATCAGTCTGGAGGAGTGAGCATTCCCACATGTGGAGAGGAGCCTCTATGATTGTCAGAACTGTTATCCAATGAAAAAGGGGATAGTTAGGTCAGAGAGGAAAGTGCTAGATGAAGCTGGACGTCCTCCAGCCAGGAATGAGTCAGGCTTTATCTGACTTGCTGCTGCTTCTAATACACATGAAAAAGTCAGTGTGTAGTAAAATCGAGTAAGCAATTTCAGTAGAGAGAGAAGCCTGCACACCTCAGCAGCCAATCCCCGATGACGTCCTGTATGTGACGAAACGCGTAGGCGTGGCCTAGCTTGTGACGTCATCACGCACTACCCGGAGACACACGGCGACGGAGTGTGAGCAGACGGAGGAAAATACAGAGGAGACGCCACTCCGAAAACTTTTAATCTACACGCGGTTTTGTGTTCTACTCACTGTAAGTGCGCCTTTTTCACCTTATTAAACCCTGCATAGTTTACGGATTTACACTATGTGGCTCTTTATTGTCTTTTATTACATGGGAGCTTGAAGGGACTATGCTTGGTGGCACGCACTTAGCCTATGAGATTCATTCCAGCATCTGAGTCAGTAATTTGGGAGGACTTTTAAATATCCCTGGGCCCTATAAGACCGCTGCAATACCGGTCTTATCATCTGGTAAGGAGACTACATCATTATTTACCGGGTGTCCTTTATGGTGGAGGATTTCTACTTTCAACATCACTATTCTCTATATGACTCGTTTGAGTTTGAGTTTTTGGACTTTTATTGAACTATTGTTCTCTTTTCACTATTCACTTATTTTTCACTAATTTTTCAATTTTTTTGGTGATCACACATATTTTTAGCGCTGTACTTTTTTTGTATTTTTAAGATTAAAGGGAAGGCTGGAGTTCCCCTTTAATACACATTGCTTTGATTACATAATCCACCATACTTCAAAGTGTCACCAGGTGAGGATTTTAGCTGCAACAAAGGAGAAGCCTAGGTGAATGGCTTAAACACAACATTAGCTATCCATTTATCAAGTACCTAGTAGAATAACTGCAAAGTAGCTTTTTTTATGATTGGCATCTAAAATAAAACTTTGGACTTTGAACGGCTGCTTTCCAGGTTGTGGGCAACAAATTGTGAGCAGGACTAAAATAGCAGAAGATTTAGATAAAGTCTAACACATTTCATTTTCATAGCCCAATTGCTGATTTCCATGGAAAACAGAAGGAAAGCGGGGGTTCACCCAAATTTTTTTTTTTAAGATTACATTCAGCCGAGTCATCAGAATGACAATCGGCTGTTTTTTTTAAATTTTATCCCCGTACATACCGTATTTTCACCGCCGCTTCCGGGTATGTCTTCTGTGGGACTGGGCGTTCCTAATTGATTGACAGGCTTCCGACCGTCGCATACTGCACGTCACAAGTTGCCGAAAGAAGCCGCCGTATAGAGCCGACTCGCAGTCCGGCTTCTTTCGGCAACTCGTGACGCGCTGTATGCGACGGTCGGAAGCCTGTTAATCAGTTAGGAACGCCCAGTCCCGCAGAAGACATACCCGGAAGCGGTGGTGAAAATACGGGGATAAAATAAAAAAAACACAGCCGGTTGTCATTCTGACAACTCGGCTAAATGTAATCTTAAATTTTTTTTTGGGTGAACCCCCGCTTTAAATATCATGCCTGGGAGGTCCCCTTAGTCTGCCTGTAAAGTGGTAGTATGTTCGATGTATATCACATGCTGCAGCAATAATGAAATTTCTAAAGAAAAAAAAAAAAGGTAATTTAAACTTGCTCGCAGCTGAAATGTATTGCCAACTCGCGGGAATATAGATACAAAATAAAAAAGCGTAGGGTCCCCCCCAGTACATACCAGGCCCATCGGGTCTGGCATGGATTATAAGCAGAACCACACTCCAGAAAGAATAAAAATTGGCGATTCCCAAAATGCATACCAGACACTTTTTTGAGCATGCAGCCTGGAGGTCAGGAAAGGGGGATGACGATGAGTGATCGTGCCCTCTCTTCCTAAATTGTGTAAAGTCACATGCCCTCAACATGGGGAGTGCGCTTTGGGCCCCCAGATCCCACTCTCACCTATGTGAACGAGTATGGGGTACATGGTACCCCTACCCATTCACCAAAAAAGTAGTGTAGCGTGAAAAAAGACAATAGTTAGTTTTTTTCCTTTATTAAAAATGTCTGCTTCTTCTTCCGGCTTGAAGGCGATCAGCCTGTGGCACTGCTGAGGTGTTATGGAAGCCCAGGTTGCTTTGATAGCGGCCCTCAGCTAGTCTGCATTGTTGGGTTTGGTGTCTCATCTTCCTTTTGGCAATACCCCACAGATTCTCTATGGGGTTTAGGTCAGGCGAGTTTGCTGGCCAATCAAGCACAGTGATTACCATGATCATTAAACCAGGTATTGGTACTTTTGGCATTGTGTGCAGGTGCCAAGTCATGCTGAAAAATGAAATCAGCATCTCCTCCTTCCCCACTTCTTCCTCCGGTGATGTTCTTTTTCGTCGTCCACCGCGGCGGCCGCCAGCGACCTGCTGAAGATACAAAAAACGACCTTCCTCCGGCGCTGCAGCCCGCCGATCTGTCCGCTTTCAGTGAGCACATTTCATATATAATTATGGGACGTGGCAACCGGATGGCGTCATCTGGGAGACCCCGCCTTCTTGTGACATTACAGGCCCATCATGCCCGGTGGTTAAGTCACAAGGGGCGGGGACTCTGAATGACGTAATTCGCAGCATTGGAGAAGGATCTTTTTTTCTTTTTTTTTTTACATTTTCAACAGTTCGGCGGTCTACAACCCTATTAAGGCCCCATGCACATTGGGCTTAAAAAAATAAAACAATTCCCTGCCGGTGCATGCACATATAGGTGTTTACAGGCGTATTAGAAGAGGGGTGTTTACAGGCAGAAAAAAAAGTAAAAACATTACTAGCACGTTTGAGAGCGCAGCTTTTGGGCAGAAAAAAATGAAGAGGCACGTGCATAGACACATTTATGCTTTCTAGTTGCCAGAATAAATTAATATTCTGCACAACATAATGCATTAATGCACATAAACGTGTGTACAATACGCGTCTTTGGAGAAGCTTTTCTCCTGCCAGGGAAAAAAGCGTCCAGAGAAGCTGAGAAATCTGAGTGTGCATGAGGCCTAGTTACTAACCTAGAAGTTTGGACCTCAGATGCATACGAGACAAAATGTAGTCAGGTAACTAGCATTTTAACAGCAGCCTATATATTTCTCTAAATAAAAGGTTACATTAAACATTTAAAATTGTAAAAACACAATTTTTCTATAAGTTCACATTTGCACTTGTGACAGCAAGACACGCTCTTTACCTAGAAATGCTCCGTTTCATACTTTACTGTACGATACAGTGACTATTTCCCTTTAATGCAAGTCTATTCAGACTAGTCGAAAACACTATTAGCCAGATTCAGAGAGACTTAGGCCGCGTACAGACGAGGGGACATGTCCGATGAAAACGGTCCGCGGACCGTTTTCATCGGACATGTCCGCTCGGAGATTTCAGTCTGATGGCTGTACACACCATGGCTGTACACACCTTCAAACCGAAATCCCCGCGGACAGAGAACGCGGTGACCTGTACGACACCGACGTTCTCTGACGCGGAAGGTCAAAGCTTCCAAGCATGCGTCGAATCAATTCGACGTCATGCGCGGGTTCTCGGGCCAGCGGACATGTCCGATGAGTCATACTGACCATCGGACATGTCCGGCGGACATGGTTCCAGCGGACGTGTTTCTTAGCATGCTAAGAAACAGTTGTCTGCTGGAAACCTGTCCGATCCGCCGGAAAATTGTCCGGTCGGCCCTACACACGACCGAACATGTCCGCGGGAACTGGTCCGGCGGACCAGTTTCAGCGGACATTTTCGGTCGTGTGTACGAGGCCTTAGGCTGGCGTATCAGTAGATACGCCAGCCTAAGTCTGAATGTGCGCCCGCGCTAATTTAAGCGTATTCTGGTAACCAGATACGCTTAAATTAGGCTCAGATACGAGCGGCGTAAGTGTCTTACACCCTCGTATCCTAAAGTGTAATTTTTAGGCTGACCGCTAGGTGGCGCTTCCATTGCGGTCGGCGTAGAATATGTAAATCAGTAGATACGCCTATTCACGAACGTACGCCCGGCCGACGCAGTACAGATACGCCGTTTACGTAACGCATTAGCGGCCTAAAGTTATTCCATCAAATAGATGGAATAGTAATGTTAAGTATGGTTGCTGTTCCCTCGAAAATTTTACGTCGTTTGCGTAAGTCGTCCACTTCTAAATCAATAGGACTTAGCCGCAATGCACACTGGGAAATGTAGGCGCACGGCGCATGCGCAGTTGCAAAAAAACTTCAATCACTTCGGGTCAAGCCTAATTATCATAAAACACGCCCCCTCAGCCAAATTTGAATTAGGCGCCCTTACGCCCACCCGCTTTAGGCTACGCCGCCGTAACTTAGCAGGCAAGTACATTGTGAATCATGTACTTGCCTCGCTAACTTATGCCGGCGTAGCCTAAATGCCTTAAGCTACGCCGCGGCAAGTATGCACTCGCCATCCTGAATCTAGCTATATGGCTGCATACACTGCTTCATCTATCAAATTTGTGCTAATTTTTCCTGATGGTAAATAAATATGTATGGGGTAAAAAAGATTTCAGGATTCAATCCTACCAATTTGAAAGGCAGATGGCAAGTCAGATGAGCTCAGCAACATGATTTGCAGTAATGACACAAAGCTTAAACATTCACTCCATATTCATGTATATAACAGGCTGTCCTTTTGGAACACTCAGCACACATTTAAATGATCAGACCTATTAAAGAACAGTTATGAGGTTATCACCTAAAGTTAAATTTCAGCAGGTAAATTAGTATGTAACCCACTGTAATAAGTCAGTATATATAAGTCACCCGAGATATATTTGAGAACTTAATGTAAATGCAGTGTGTTACTTTTATTATATGTATAACCACTGGGTAGTGCTAAAGTGCTACCTATACATTAAACTCATGATACAGTTCCTTGAAAAATTATTCACACCCCTTGAATTTTTCCACATTTTGTCATGTTACAACCAATAATTTTAATGTATTTTATTGGGATTTTATGTAATAGACCAACACAAAGTGACACATAATTGTGAAGTGGAAGGAAAATGATAAATGGTTTTCAATTTTTTTTTTTACAAATATCTGAAAAGTGTGGTGTACATTTGTTTTCAGCCCCCTTTACTGATACCCTAGTAATACCAACTGCCTTTAGAAGTCACATAATTAGTAAATAGAGTCCACCTGTATGCAATTTAATCTCAATATATGTACAACTCGTCTGTGAAGCCCTCAGATGTTTGTTAGAGAACCTCAGTGAACACACCAGTTTAGGGATAAAGTTGTGGAAAGTTTAAAGCAGGTTAAGGGCCCTTTCACACGTGCGGACTGTATGTCCGCATTTTCATCCGTGCGTTGCGGATGAAAACGGGACATACATTGGTCCCTATGTGATTACGGGTGTCAGCGAATGACCATCCGCTGACACCCGTAATCGTCCGCCTCTGCAAAGATCCGCATTTGCGGACGGAAGGAAATCCTATATTTCTTCCGTCTGCTGGATCGGATCGGATGAACACGGACATACGTTCCGTGTTCATCCGATCCCCCATAGGGGAGAGCGGAGGAAAGACAGGGCAGTCCCTGCACAGTGTGCGGGGACCGCCCTGTCAGCTGCCAGCTCATGGGGGATTTCACGGAGGATCCCCGCTGAGCTTTTGCGGACACACGGTGTGAAAGGGCCCTTAGGTTATAAAAAAATACCCCAAGCGTTGAACATCTCATGAAGCACTTTTCAATCCATCATCCGAAAATGGAAAGAGTATGGCACAACTGCAAACCTACCAAGACGTGTCTGTCACCCTAAACTGACAGGCCGGGCAAGGAGAGCATTAATCAGAGAAGCAGCCAAGAGGCCCATGGTAACTCTGGAGGAGCTGCAGAGATCCACAGCTCAGGTGGGAGAATCTGTCCACAGGACAAATATTGGTTGTGCTCTCCACAAATCTGGCCTTTATGGAAGAGTGGCAAGAGGATAGACATTGTTGAAAGAAAGCCATAAGAAGTTCCATTTGCATTTTGCGAGAAGCCATGTGGGGGACACAGAAAACATGTGGAGGAAGGTGCTCTGGTCAGATGAGACCAAAATTTAACTTTATGGCCTAAAAGCAAAAACGCTATGTGCGGTGGAAAACTAAACACTGCACATAACCCTGAACACACCATCCCCACCGTGACGGACAGACCCCCAGGTTTTTACTCTGTTATCATTCTGGTATGTTGGTTTTTCTAAGGTCTTTTAATGTCAATGTTTTTTATTTTGCGTGTCGAGGCCTTCAGGTAAGACTGCGTAGGTTAAGCATTTTAATAAATAAATGAAACATGGTGGTGGCAGCATCATGTTGTGGGGATGCTTTTCTTCAGCAGGGACAGGATAGCTGGTTAGAGTTGATTGGAAGATGGATGGAGCCAAATACAGGACAATCTTATAAGAAAACCTCTTCAGACTGGGACATGGAGGTTCACCTTCCAGCAGAACAATGACCCTAAACATACTGCCAGAGCTACAATGGAATGGTTTAGATCAAAGCATATTCTTGTGTTAGAATGGCCCAGTCAAAGTCCAGACCTAAATCCAATTGAGAATCTGGGGCAAGACTTGAAAATTGCTGCTCACAGACGCTCTCCAGCAAATCTGACAAAGTCTGAGCTATTTTGCAAAGAAAAATGGGCAAAAATGTCACTCTAGATGTGCAAAACTAGTAGAGACATCCCCAAGAAGATTTGCAGCTGTAATTGCAGCGAAAGGTGGTTCTATAAAGTATTGACTCTTAAACCATTTATAATTTTCCTTCCACTTCACAATTATGTGCCACTTTATGTTGGTCTATCACATAAAATACATTTATGATTTCGTTTGTAACATGACAAAATGTGAACAATTTCAAGGGGTATGAATACTTCTTCAAGGCACTGTACCATGAAGCATTGAAAATCTGAAGTGTAGTTGTGCAATTTTTTTATCATTGTTCTTGTACAGTAAAGATAGAAAAAAACACCTTAACAAATACTGAACCACTGCAGCATTACAATGGCCTCATAGACCGAGACAGATTATTCACAAGGCAAGGCTTTGAAGGTAGTTGACTTCCAAAGGGGTGGGCTATGCCAATACAGACAAAGCAAAACATAATGCTCGTCAATGTTAGTTGACAACTTAGGGGCCAAAACTGCTACCTTGCATATAATGTTACCTTAATCGGTCTCGGGACATAGTCTTTATCGCCAACTATTTATTTCTACCATCACTGGCTATGTATCCAATTGCATCTCAATATAACCCAGTAAATATGTGAAGGCAGACAAGCCCTTAAAAAGGCAGAATTGTTTTTCTCTCATATCCATTGAGGGATGCAGGAATTCATAAACTGTTTGGCTATATTGCTACCTATCAGAGTTTAGGACACTGGCAAACAAAGATTGTACGTTTTTCTCAGCCTAGCTTTGACGGCCATAACTGAGGATTGGAGCTAGCCAGAAATGAGATTTGCATTGTAGCACTTCCCAGTACTTAGTGTTTTCCAGTTTCTGAGTTGTGGCACAAGAGAGCCGATAGTTCAAAGACTTGTGCGATAGCCACTATAAAGCCAACTTTGCAGCAGAGATCATCTAAAGAGGCCCTGATGGGTTCAAAGGGTGGTTTCTGAAGGAAAATTGAATTGAAGTGGTGCTCCACTCAAAAGTTGAACTTTTGAGTCTTCCGTGTTTTTGACAGGTACCGTTCCCCACTTCCAGAGACAGTGCAGTCTCTCAAATGTTTGGCGCCTCTCCTCCTTTCTCCTACGCTGGGTCAATTAGAAAGCGCAGCACGATTCATGCATGTGCAGTACGGAACCGGCTGTGAACCCGAAAGGCGTCACTGACAGTTTCCCTTACCAGGAATGGTGGTGGCTGCACCCGATAGCCGATCTGAAGATCGGCTGAGGTGCCACCATCACGGGCTTTATGAACAGGCAAGTGTCCATATATTAAAAGTCAGCAGCTGGAGTATTTTCTGTGGGGGGCCGGGCCTCCTTTTTAGGATCCCAGAGAAGTAGAGGGTGCTGTAAGGGTGGTCTGATCTGACAAACACCTTGAAAAAAGTTTTATTACAAGGAGAAAACTATGCCAAAGGGTTTTCTGAAAAAAAAAAAAAAAAAAAAAGGACAAGGACAAAATCTGTTCACTAAAAGTACTTAAGACCAAATTCTGACCAAAGTCCTGGTTGTAAGAAGGTCAAAATGTGAACCACAGATTATCAGTACAAAGTAGGTGTGCTGCTCTGCATTGTGTGTGCAAAGCAAAGGTTCATTTTCAACAGCTTGAGGGGTGCGAGAAGGGTTTGCCCCTGTAATTAATGTGGTTCTAAAGTCAAATAATTTTTTACCTTGATTTTCAGGGGAGTAACAGAGCATCCATATCAATGCAGGGTACACAGTGACCCTAGCAGCAGAGAACAAAGGTTATAGCCCAGACAGAGGGTGAAGCAGCAGGGAAGTGAGGCTCAGCTACTTTCCTCCCAAGGTTTTTCTGCTGCCTCAGAGGCAGTAAAGACAAAGGCAGCGTCAAAAAAACGTCCATCCTGCCAAGTTCAGGATTCACCCAGATGTCTAATGAGCCAGCCGGTCACGCCCCCTCTCCTGCCTTGTGCTTTAGTGACTGCTAAAGGGGCACAGCAGAAAGCGGCGACTTGCAGTCATCGCACTCTGCTGCAAGTAGATGGAGAACTGAGTGATCAGCAGTCATGTGAATGCTTAGTTCTCTGGCTTAGAGCCAGCTGGGGACCACTGCAGCATGAGATGCAGCATATGGGTTAGTTTGTAATTTGTTATTTTTTTTGTATTCCAACACTCCTTTAACCTCCCTAGCGGTATAATTATTTCAGAAAAATGGTGCTGAAAGCGGTACCATTATTTGCAAGGAAATTTGGCGTTTTATACTGTAGGCCTGTAATTCTTAGGAATAACTCACTTAAATCTGTCCAAACAAGAGTCTAGTAGGCATCCCGGGTATGAATTAATTTTTTTTTATAAATTATAATATAATAAATAATTAAAAATTATAACAAATAATATAATTATAATAAAAATTATTCAATAATGTAATCAACTCAAAATCACTGAAATTTGCTCAGTTGCAGAATTGTCGCTGTCATTACTTTTATTTTTGTATGACGAATTTCCCCACAAATCGCTATCGCACAATTCTGCAAGTGATTATAATTTATTATCGCTGTTTTCTAGCTGCTCTGAAACCATTTTTGACATAAAGGGACACTTTTGGTTGCTATGGACAATCTACAGTTTTCAGGCAGAAAGAACAGTTTTTATTATATAAAAGTACATGTAGGACACTGGGCAGACCACTAGGGACAAGGGGGGTGTGTATTTTTTACATACAGTATACTGTAATCTTATAGATTACAGTACTGTATGGAAGGTGTTTGTTTACCTCTTTGAGATTGGCGCCGTTCTCCGCCCCCGTGCGTCGTAACGTCGCAGGGAACGGAGATCGGCGGCACACAGAGGCACTGTGTGAATCGAGCGAGGTCCCGCTCGCTCACACAGCGCGGCGGCATCGCTGGATCCAGGGACAAGGTAAGTAAACCAAGCCTGTGGATTCTGCGAGGCGAGCCCGAGTCTGACTCGGGGGTACCGATCGCAGCACAAAAATGTAACTCCGAGTCAGACTCGGGAATACCGCCAGGGGGGTTAAAGGATCTAGTTTTAGAACATGAAGCACACCATAATTTTAGAGAATTTTAGGCTACTGGGGAGCTAATGATTCACTAAACATAAATGCTCTGCATGTGCACTGTTTTGCCATATGCAAAGTTTGAGATTCCCAAGTAAGTGAAACTGATTAAAACTAATTTAAAACTGTCCATAGAAAAACAAATTTGTATCTGACCAGCTCATTAGACAGAAATCATTTAAAATGTCTATAGTAAATCTGTCAGCCCCATACTAGGAAAAAAATGGTTTGCCAGTCTGGATTTTCCCAACTGCCTTGTTTATATCACCACTAAACTAAAAAATGTTTGTCGGTAATTGAATGCTTTAACTCCCATCACCGCGATATGGGTATTTTTACCTTGAAAGATAGGTAAATTCTTTCCAACACATTCAGTAAGACACAGAACAATGCACAAGCAAAATCCTACTGCAATCGGCAATCATCTGGATATATTCTTTAGTTACGATTTGTGTCAGCATTTTTTTATGAATACAGATTGTAACACAAAACAATGAGTTTTAATATTTAAGAAGTAGGGCAACATAATATGGGCAGTTTATGCATATAATTTACAGTAAAGGGTTCAAAGGATTCCACTGGCAAGTTACTAGGAAGAGCTTTCAGCTTATATGACCCACCTGAGCAGTTTGGTTGCACATATTTCGCCTAACCTATTCCAACAACAACTATAGTCAAACTTGCATTATAATAATGACCATAAGGAGGCAACTTTAAAGTGGATGTAAAGCCACTCTCATCCTTTCTAAACTACTGCCATAGTTCTGATCTATAAGGATATACATGCCTCCTGCATGTATCCTTACCTGTCAAATGTTTCCCCTCTGTCTGTTATAAGAACTGAAACACTGCAGATTCTGTGGGTGGATCTGTTGTCTGGAGCTCGGTGGGTGGAGTCGTGATGTCAGTAGACTCCCTGCCCTCCTCTACACTTCCCTTGTCAACATGCATTTTTTCCTGAGTATTCCTTACACTAAATTCTGCTATGATCACTAACATCCAGTCAAAATCCAGAAAAGTAACCACATGACTTCAGAAAAGGAGTGGGGGGTGGGAACTAAAAAATAATGCCTGTCTGAAGCTAGTGCATGAGATATGTAAATAACCTGTCACTCACAGCAAGGGGGCAGTACGGACTAAGGTTTTTCTCTGCAAGTCTGTTTTATTTCACTGAACAATAAAAGAGGATTGCTCAGAGCTGGATTAACTCTGCGTGGCAAGACTGGTCACAGATGATAGGAAATCTTATACTCTACATTGTGATATCAAAAAATAAATACATTTTGGGTGTACATCCACTTTAAACAAATATGTTTCACCAACATACAGCTAGCAACTAGGAGGATGTGCGAATCTATAAAAGGCATTCAATCACATAAAACAGTAAGCAGGAAAATGTCATAATTATATTCCAAAAACCTTCAAATAATTGTATTTGTGAAATTCTTCATATTTTAATTATTCCTTATTCGAAAAGCAAACTAGATTGATTCAAAAAATTAATTAAAAAATATTTATTTAAATGTGCCTAGAAATTGTATATAAAAGGTTCTAGAGGATGCAAATGAGGTCCCAAGGGTGACCTACCTCAATTGGTCCTACTGACATCAGCAAGTTTTTAAACTGGTTGATGAAGAAAGCCCTTCAACTGACACAACGCAAGACTTAGGATTGCACTCTTCCACACGAAGGTTTTGTTTATTTGGCATCAAGCGTCCGCGGCCCATCTGTCCACCAACTCCTCTGCCTCTCCCTCGCATAATGACCTGCCAACAAGAAAATGCACAAAGTTAGTTTGTCCTTTCACAGTATTCTTAAAGAGACACTTAAAATCTTGGAGAGTCTAAAAATGGCACTGAAAAAAAAGGGTAATACATTGAAATGACATACTTACCATTCCACGCGGTTCAAGATTTCTTGCATTCTTCTGAATGCCTTCCTGCCTCTTCTGCACCACCACCATCGATTTTCTTATTTGCACAGCTAGCCCCTAAAGATGATCTGCCACCAATCCTGTGCATGCACATGCAGCGCTCTAGCTGGGAAATGTACACGTTGTCGATACTATGGGCCTGATTTACTATGCTCTGTGCGCTGCGCTGGTTCATGCGTTAATTAGTACTCCGGGTGGAGGCTTAATTGGGCGCATGAACCAGCGTAGCAGCCGGCGCATTGAAAGTAATATGTTAAGCCGCGCCGAACTCCCTATAGAAGTCTATGGGAGAAATCAAAAGTGTTCATTTTAAAGGCTAATCTGCAAGTTTTGTCCTAAAAAGTGTTTGGGGACCTCAGTCCTGTCCCAGGGAACATGTATCAATGCTTTTTTTATTTTTTAAAACGGCCGTTTTTTCGGGAGCAGTGAAATTAATAATTCTTAAAGTGAAACAATAAATGTGAAATATTCCTTTAAATTTCGTACCTAGGGGGGGTGTAATGTCAGCATGTGAAATAGCGCATTTTTCCCGCACTTAGAACTCCCCCTGCACAAAATGACATTCAGAAGGAAAAAAGTCATTTAAAAATTCACACGCGGCTATAATGAATTGTCGGCTCTGACAATTCTAAAGGGATTCATTCATAAAACAAACAAAAAATGTGTAGGGGTTCCCCCAAATTAAATTACCAGGCCCTTCAGGTCTGGAATGGATATTAAGGGGAACCCCGCCGTAAAAAACAAAAAAAAAAAAGACGTGCGGTTCCCGGCAAATATCCATTCCAGGCCCTTCAGGTCTGGTGTGGATTTTAAGGGGAACTCCACCCCAAATTGAAAAAAAAAATGGTGTGGAGTCCCCCTAAAAATCCACACCAGACCCTTATCCGAGCACGTTGACCTGGCCGGCCGCAGAAAAGAGGGGGGACAGAGTGCGGCCCCCCCCTCTCCTGAACCGCACCAGGCCACATGCCCTCAACATGGGGAGGATGTCCCCATGTTGATGGGGACAAGGGTCTCATCCCCACAACCCTTGCCCGGTGGTTGTGGGGGTATGCGGGCGGGAGGTTTATCAGAATCTGGAAGACCCCTTTAACAAAGGGGACCCCCAGATCCTGACCCCCCCCCTGTGTGAAATGGTAACGGGGTACATTGTACCTCTACCATTTCACCCCAAAAAAAATGTCAAAGTGTTAAAAATGACAGTAGCCGGTTTTTGACAAATCTTTTAATAAAATCTTCTTTTCTTCTTTCCTTCGGGTTTCTTCCGCTGCTTCTTTCTTCTCGTCCACATCTTGCCCGACGTCTTCTTCTATCTTCTCCGTCCGTCCTTCAGCCTTCTGGTCCCGCATCTTGTGTCTTCTGCGGTCTTCTTCTCGGTCCGCCAGCCTTCTCGTCCGCATCTTGTGTCTTCTCTGGACCCAGCGTTTGAATTTGAATTGGCCGTCGTCTTCCCGCTCCTGGGACCCGCCCCCCTCTGACGCCACAAGTAAACTCCTTAGAAGGTCATGTGCGTCAGAGGGGGGCGGGGTCACATGAGTGTGACACGGCGGGAACTTCTTCTCCGGGCGGCGCGATTGAAATTGAATTCCCCCGCTGTGTGACGCTCTGTGACCCCGCACCCCTCTGACGCACATGACCTTCTAAGGAGTTTACTTGTGGCGTCAGAGGGGGGCGGGGTCACAGAGCGTCACACAGCGGGGGAATTCAATTTCAATCGCGCCGCCCGGAGAAGAAGTTCCCGCCGTGTCACACTCATGTGACCCCGCCCCCCTCTGACGCACATGACCTTCTAAGGAGTTTACTTGTGGCGTCAGAGGGGGGCGGGTCCCAGGAGCGGGAAGACGACGGCCAATTCAAATTCAAACGCTGGGTCCGGAGAAGACACAAGATGCGGACGAGAAGGCTGGCGGACCGAGAAGAAGACCGCAGAAGACACAAGATGCGGGACCAGAAGGCTGAAGGACGGACGGAGAAGATAGAAGAAGACGTCGGGCAAGATGTGGACGAGAAGAAAGAAGCAGCGGAAGAAACCCGAAGGAAAGAAGAAAAGAAGATTTTATTAAAAGATTTGTCAAAAACCGGCTACTGTCATTTTTAACACTTTGACATTTTTTTTGGGGTGAAATGGTAGAGGTACAATGTACCCCGTTACCATTTCACACAGGGGGGGGGTCAGGATCTGGGGGTCCCCTTTGTTAAAGGGGTCTTCCAGATTCTGATAAGCCTCCCGCCCGCATACCCCCACAACCACCGGGCAAGGGTTGTGGGGATGAGACCCTTGTCCCCATCAACATGGGGACATCCTCCCCATGTTGAGGGCATGTGGCCTGGTGCGGTTCAGGAGAGGGGGGGGCCGCACTCTGTCCCCCCCTCTTTTCTGCGGCCGGCCAGGTCAACGTGCTCGGATAAGGGTCTGGTGTGGATTTTTAGGGGGACTCCACGCCATTTTTTTTCTCAATTTGGGGTGGAGTTCCCCTTAAAATCCACACCAGACCTGAAGGGTCTGGTATGGATATTTGGGGGGACCCCACGCCATTTTTTTTTCAATTTGGGGTGGAGTTCCCCTTAAAATCCACACCAGACCTGAAGGGTCTGGTATGGATATTTGGGGGGACCCCACGCCATTTTTTGGGGGGGTTTTTACGGCGGGGTTCCCCTTAATATCCATTCCAGACCTGAAGGGCCTGGTAATTTAATTTGGAGGGACCCCCTTTTTTTTTTTTTTTTTTTTTTTTTTTTAATGAGCAATGACTGTATTCTTTATAGCCATGAGTACTTTAAACTTCCTTTTTTTTGTTTCACTTCAGAAATGACATCTTGTACAGGGACAGTTCTAAGCACGGGAAACATGCGTGTACCCCCCCTCCCCCCCTGTATGAAATTTAAAGGAATATTTCACTTTTATTATTTCACTTTAACCACTTCCATACCGCGCCTATTCTGGCACTTCTCTCCTTCATGTAAAAATTATATTTTGTTCCTGGGAAATTAATCAGGACCCCCAAACATTATATATAATTTTTTAGCAGACACCCTAGGGAATAAAGTTAGCGGTCATTTTTTATTTGATTTCCAACGGTATTTGCGCAATAATTTTTCAAACTACTTTTTTTTGGCCCAAAAAAAAAAACACGGTTCATGAATTAAAAAAAAAAAGTAAAGTTAGCCCAATTTTTATGGATAATGTTAAAGATGATGTTACACCGAGTAAATAGATACCTAACTTGTCAATACCTCACATGTGTGGTTTGAATGGTGTTTACATATGTGGGCGGGACTTACATGCATATTTGCTTCTGAGTGCGAGCTTCTAGGGACAGGGGCGTTATTTTATTTTTTTTTTATTTTTTTTTACCTCATATTTTTATTCTTGCACTTTTTTGACACTTTTTTTGATTTTGGATCACTTTTCTTCCTATTACAAGGAATGTAAACATCCCTTGTAATAGGACTAGTGTGTGACAGGTCCTCTTTATGGAGAGAGGCGGGGTCAATAAGGCTGGAAAGCATGGTATTGAAAAAAAAAAAAAAAGTTCTCATGCTTTCAGCTGCAATCATGTTCGTTCAGCACAGTGGTGTAGTGTATAGCACTTTGACCTAGCAGCAAAAGAGTCGTTGGTTCGAATCCCGCCCGTGACAGCATCTGCATAGAGTTTGCATGTTCTCCCTGTGCCTGCGTGGGTTTCCTCCCACAATATAAAATCACGCTGTAAATCGGATCCGGTCTAAATAAGCCCTAATATGCAGTAGTATATTTAGGTTTTGGTCTGCCCTAGGCCTGACTACATATCTGCACCTCCTAATAGAAAAATGACCCACCCCTTCCTGTCAAAGCCACACCCTGTTTTTGTATGACCCGCCCAGTAATTTTCAGGGGACCCACACACTAGTTCTGGGTGGCACTGGATTCCCTTAACCACTTCCGTACCAGGCACTTACGCACCTTCCCGCCCAAGCCAATTTTCAGCTTTCAACACTGTCGCACTTTGAATGGCAATTGCGCGGTCATACAACACTGTACCCAAACAAAATTGGCGTCCTTTTTCCCCCACAAATAGAGCTTTCTTTTTTTGTTATTTGATCACCTCTGCGTTTTTTTTTTTGCGCAACAACTAAAAAAATACTGCAAATTTTAAAACAAAAAAACGTTTTTATTTTTTTAGGTTAATTTTTTTGTAAATAAGTTTTTCTCTTTCAATTACGGGCACTGATATGGCGGCACTGATGGGCACCGATGAGATGGCACTGATGGACATCGATGAGGTAGTACTGACGGGCACAGATGAGGTGGCATTGATTGGCGGCGCTGCTATGCGGCACTGATGGGCACTCATAGGCGGCACTGATGGGCGGCACTTATGGGTGGCACTGATGGATACTTATGGGTGGCACAGGTGGGCACTGTGCATGGATGGGCACTGTGGGGTGGCACTGATGGACACTGTGGGGTGGCACTGATTTTCCCAGTCAGTGCCCATTTGTGGGCACTGATTGGCATCTTTTTTCTTATTTTTTATTGCTTTTTGTTTTTTTGTTCTATATTTTTTTTGTTTTTGCACACCCTGGTGGTCCAGGGTGGGCATCCCTGGTGGTCCAGTGTGGTGATCCGAGGGGGGGCTGCGCTGATAAACAATCAGCGCGAACGCCCCCTGTCAGGAGAGCCACCGATCGGCTCTCCTATACTCGCGTCTGTCAGACGCGAGTGAGGAAGAGCCATCGATGGCTCTTCCTGTTTACATCGTGATCAGCCGTGATTGGACACGGCTGATCACGTGGTAAAGAGTCTCCGTCTCCGTGAGAGACTCTTTACCGAGATCGGAGATGCAGGGTGTCAGACTGACACCCCGCATCACCGATCGCCGCGCTGCGTGCCCCCACAGGCGCGTGCGGCATGAAATCCTGCAGGACGTCCTGTCAGGATTGTGTAACCACTTCCCGGACGTAAATCGGCCATAGGCTGGGCGGGAAGTGGTTAATTTGCATAGTTTTTCTCTCACTTCCTGTTTGGCTATGGGGCAGGAAGTGAAGGCAAATCTCCCCAATTGGACACAGATAATACAAAATAAACTGACAGGGCCTATAACCCTCCCTCACTCTATCCAAAATTAAAGAAAATAAAACTTGTTGATTATAGTTCTTGTCAGGGGCGGACTGACCATTGAGTCACTCGGGCACTGCCCGAGGGCCCCATGCCACTAGGGGGCCCCATCCGGGTTGCCAGGCTCAGTAAAACCAGGGACAGTATGTAAAAATCTGTGTTTTTTTTAGATCTGTCCCTGATATGTCCGAAAATGACATGCTTTTAATGTGAATATCCCAAGATTTTAGCTGCCCGCCTCTGCACTACCTCCTGGCGTGGTGGTCATCTGTAAGCCAGAGGGGCCCCATAATCTTCTATTGCCCAGGGGCCACATGAGTTGTCAGTCCGCCCCTGGTTCTAGTTTAAGCACAAATTTCATAGAGTTTTATTGAGAGCCCTAAGAAAATATAACCATGCCAATAGGCCAGGATAGAGCGTTGCTAATATGTAGGAATGTGTGCGTTAGAGCACCCCACCCAATGTTAACTAAAAAATTATTAATTTGCAAATAAGTATTATCTGCTCATTTTTTGGGGATGTCTGCACCCCTGATAGTGACAACATTTGTGAGGTGTCTTCACCCTTTCTAATTCATTCACTTCCTGTCACATAGCCAAACAGGAAGTGAGGGTAAAACCTTACTAATATCTTTTCTTGGGGACACAGAGATCAATCTAAATAGTTTCCCATTATGTAAATTGCACTCTAGCATTTTGCTGTGTACACCCCAAATTATTAGGGATCTTGGACTTTGGGGTCCATTGACTAAAGGCAAATCCACTTTGCACTACAAGTGCAAAGCAAGGAAGAAAGAAAACAAAACAACTTTGCTTCTACAGGATTGGATGTTAAAACCATCAGTGCTTCCTCTCTGATTTTCAGCAACTATGCTTGTACTGCAGAGTGGCTTTGCCTTTACTAAACCCCAAACTAAATAATCATTTGGGGCAGGGAACCTCAAACTACGGCCCTCCAGCTGTTTTAGAACTACACATCCCATGAGGCCTTGTAATGCACTGACATTCACAGACATGACTAGGCATGATGGGAATTGTAGTTCCTGAACAACTGGAGGGCCGTAGTTTGAAGACCCATGATTTGGGGTGTACACAGCAGTGCTGGAGTGCAATTTGCTTAATGGGGACACTAGTTAGATTGACCTGTGTCCCCAAGAAATGACACTGGTAGGGTTTTAACCTCACTTCCTGTTCAGCTGTGTGACAGGAAGTGAAGCCAATTTTAAGAAAAGGGACACAAAGCTCAACACAAAAATAAAAAAACACAAAGCAGGGGTTCTAACACTCACTTGGCTTCCCTCAAACACCCACAATTTGAATAGGATTGCCTTGCGCTAGATTTAAGCACAGTGCTGTAAATCAGCACGTCAAGCCTGTCCACCAATAGCAAACCCCCCCCCACAGGCCATGTTTGCAGGTTTTCCTTCATCTTGCACATGTGCTTTAAAATACAGTCTGGAGAGCAATTCTTGATAAGAGAAATCCCCAAAACATGTCCTGTCGGGGGTACTTGAGGGCTGAGGACCACTGCAGAATAAATAAAATACTTACCAGTTTTTGTCTTTAAAGTCATGGAGAATAAACATGGCAAACATTTCATGATTACACACCAGGAAAGAAGCTTAGACAAAAATCACACATAATTTGTTAGGCCCAAACCTAGTTCAGCTGCAGCTGTCAACATATGTAGCATGAAAAAGTAACAAAAGACAAACTTAACAATTTTAAAGTAATTTTTATTGGTCAACAAAACAAGGAAAGCAAAAAAAGACAAACAAACAAAAATACATTTCAAAATTCTAAATAACCATAGCTTTACACATTTTTCATAAAATAAGGCCACATAGACAAATACATCAAAGTGAACATCATTTAAAAATAAACCAAAACCATTGGCAAAATAAAACAAAACCCATGCAACAAACCACATTTGTGTTTAGCAACAGCATTTCTGCCAGCCTGCCCCTTCTGAGGGCAGCTGAGGACTGATCGATCCAAGCTTTTTATAACAGTGCTAGTAATGAAGCAATTGAAATCACATGAACAAATTGCAGTCTCTAGTTTGGGTGAGCTTGTAATTGGGCACACCTGCAATTAATCCAAACCACGCTCTATGAGCATCCAATGAGTGTTTTTCACCTTTTAAAAAGAAAGGATATTTTTTTTCTAAGTGTTTGAGCATGCTCAGTTCATCACACATGTAGGAACCAAGCTGCAATGGAATGAGAGCTTTTTTTTTTTGTTTCCCCTGATCTGATGCTTTCCAGCCTGAAGGGGAGGTGTTAAAGACAGAAGTAAACACGCACATTTAATAATCTATTTGTGTGAAAAAAAAGGTTGCCAATTTTGTTTGGGAGCCACGTCGCACGACTGCGCAATTGTCAGTTAAAGCGACGCCGCGCCGAATCACAAAAACTTGCCCGGTCATTGACCAGAAATATGGTCCGGGCTCAAGTGGTTAAAAATTAACAAAACACAAAAGTGAGCCCAATTTTTGGGGATAATGTGAAAGATGATGTTACACTGAGTAAATAGATACCTTACATGTCACGCTTTACTATTGGAAACACTCCTGCAATGGGGCCAAAATGAATTCCGTGAATATCCCCATAGGCGACCTTTTTCTTTTTTTTCCAGGTTACCAGTTTATAGTTACAAAGAAGGTCTAGTGGTAAAAGTATTGCTCTCGCTCTAACGCACACGTCAATACCTCACATGTGTGGTTTGAACGATGTTTATATATGTGGGCGGGACTTGCGTAAGTCCCGCCCACATATGTAAAAATTATTTTTACTTTTTGCTATAATAAATATCCCCAAAAATATATATTCAAAAAACTAAAAAACCCCTCAGTTTAGGCCGATACGTATTCTACATCTTTTTGGTTCCAAAAAATCGCAAATAGCGTTTAGTGTTTGGTTTTTGCAAAAGTTATAGCGTCTACAAATTTTTTTTTTTTGTTGTTTTAACTAGTTATTGGGGCGATCAGCGATTTTTATCGGTACTGCGACATTATGGCGGACACATCGAACACTTTTTTGGAACCATTGGCATTTTTCTAGCGATCAGTGCTGTAAAAAATGCATTGCTTACTCAAAAAATGCCACTGGCAGGGAAGGGGTTAACACTAGGTGCGAGGGAGGGGTTAAATATGTTCCCTGGGTGTGTTCTAACTGTAGGGGGGGGACTGACGTGTAAATGACAGATCGCTGTTCATGAAGGGGAACTCCAGACCAAAAAAAAAGTCTGGTGCCACACCCGCGGTAATTGATTGGGGAGTGGACGTGCTGCAGGAGTGCTCTCTGACTTCCAGGAGCTATGGAGGCTGTAAGCCCAGGGGTTGGCCCTAGTCCCCAGCCTGTGCCTAGGATCATACCAGCGGTGAGGTCTGATGCAATTTCGGCAGCAGTGGAGAGTTTGAAACCTAATGATGTGGATATTCTCTTCCTGGAGGCCCAGGGGAGGACTAGTTGGCAGAGACCCGGGCCAGCAGAGAGGCCTGAACAGACTGAGGATCGTATCCTGTTTGTCCATGAAGCCATGGACAGGATCGTGACCTATCTGGAGATGGTGCATAGCGAATTGGCCCGGCTGAGGACTGCAAGGGATTTGGTCGGTCAAAGCAGACGGAGGGGGTACCGGCAGAGTATTTTGACGCTCAAGGCGACCCTCAGTGAACATGTTGCAGTGATGAACAGTGTGTCTAGTGCGGCTGATACAAGTTTCCCTGCATTGGAGGAATGGTTTCACCGTTTGGCGGTTGCTAGTCGCAAAGGTAGCCAAGCTGTTCGTCGTTCCCAACCTGGAGTGTCAACTTCTCTTCAACCAGCAGGGGGCGCACAGTCCGGAGGTCTGGCCGGAGCTCCCGCGATCGCCGCGTAACCGGAAGTAGCGGGTCCGATGGCCGCCGAGGATGCAGTGGAGTGTGCGATGGAAGTCGGAGCTACGGAGGACAATGCTATGACGGGTGGAGCCGCGAGCGGGAGCGGGACTATTGCTGTGGATACCGCAGGAGGTGAGATACCCGTTGCTGCCTTTGTTATGAACTCTCAGGGTGGAGGTGCGGTGGCTGCGGGTGAGGTGGCTGCTGGAGTGCCGCTGCCCATGATTGGACTGCCTCAGGCTGGTGATGTGTCTACTGCTGTTCCCCCCCCTGATCCACCGGCCTCTGTGTCCCCAGCCTTGACACCCCAGGCTGTGGCAATGACCCCCCAGCGGGCTGAGTGGGGTGGCTGTGAACCGGGTGTTACATCTTGCTCGGATTTCACTATAAACTCCATTAGGCTGCTGGAGGGAGAGCCAGACAGAATGGATCAGAGCGCTGTTATCCAGGACATTGTTTTGCCCCTAGGGGCCTCAGAGGGTCTAGGTCAACCCCAAATGGGTCAAATAGGTGGTGCAGGGACCCCTCTGGTGGTCAGTATTTCTACCGAGGGTACTCCTGGCAATGATGCTTCTGCTGAGCCTGCTGAACCTATGATCCCGGGGGATGACCAGAGTACAGTTATGAATATGTCAGTTATGGAAAATGTTATATTGAATGCTGGTCAACCCCAAATGGGTCAATCTGGTGGTGCAGGGACCCCTCTGGTGGTTAACACTTTTACTGAGGGTACTCCTGGCAATGATGCTCCTGCTGAGCCTGCTGAACCTGTGATCCCCGGGAATGACCAGAGTACTGTTATGTCATCAAATGCGGTTATAAGGAATGCTATAGGATGTGCTATTGGTAATAATGTGGTGAATGCTGTGGTGTCCCCTGTTTCCCCAGTTGTTCCTGTCCCCCTCCCTAGAAGAAGGAACCCCCCGGGTTCACTCTCTGGTCCCTCCCCCCCTGTTGTTTCCCCCCCTCCTCCTGGTTCCCCCCTTGCCCCCTCCTTGTCCCCCCTCACATCAGTGGGTCCCAGGAAGCAGGGGTGATGGCCGCTTTAAAAGCTGGCAGATCCTTTGCTGATGTCACTGGTGGTCGGGTACAGCTTGGGCGCTTTTATGATGCCCATGGCACCATGACCTTCAGGGGCTCGGTGCCAGCTGCCACTAGGGTGGCGGGTATTGAGAGGAAGAGGCGCAATGTGGTTCAGTTGCGGTGGCAGGGAGATCCTGGTCGTGCTCCGGGGAGGGATGCAGTGGTGGATATGGTGCTGGCGCTCGGTTTCGAGGCGCCGGATATTTTTGCCATTATCCACCCTGCAGGCTCCCCGGAGTATGACGTGAGCTTCACCACTCCTGTGTTAATGGAGAGTTTTATTTCCAAGCGGGAGGTGGTGAGGACTCAGGTAGCATGGAAGCCATTCAAATTGATCTCTCTGTCTAGGCAAGAGGAGATAAAGAAGGTTACGATTCTGGTCAGAAATGAATCTATACCTGTTGAAGATATTGTCACCTGGTTGGGGCGTTATGGCCAAATAGTGTCCCCACCAAAAAAGGACTTGGACTCTAAGGGTATTTGGACGGGAGGCTGGTCTGTCCCAGTGAAACTCAAACGTGCAGGCCTGTCTGTAACCCACATACCATCGTCAGGGTATATTGGGAGGGACAGGATCTTGGCTTTTTACATGGGACAGCCGAAACTCTGTTTCAAATGTAGTAGTCCTTTGCACTTAAGTGCAAGCTGTAAGATGTCTCGCTGCTCAAAGTGTAACGAGGTGGGGCACCTGGCGGATGGGTGCAATAAGATACAATGCAATCTGTGTGGGGTGTTGGGACACACTTTCAGTCGCTGCCCTGCGGCTTTTCGGACGCCTGATGCGTCTGGAGGGTCTGGTGGGCCTGTGCCTCCAACCACTGTACCAACTGTTTCCCTTCCCCCACTTCAGCTTGCCGGTGCTTTGCCAGTTCAAGCCCAGATGTTTGTGATAGGCTCCAGAGATTTGGAGTCTTCATCAGACAAGGGAGTGACTCCAAAGCCTGGTTGTTCCAGGGATTCTCTCCCTAAACAGGATCCTATTAAAAAAGTGTCCCAGAAGGGTAAAATAAGATTGGTTCAGGAGCCTGGGGAGGTGTGGCGTCCTCCACAAAATCAGGATTCGCAACCCATCCCTACTTGGACCCAAGTTGGGGTGGATGTGGACGTTGGCCAACTTTCGGAGTCTGACTCCCCAGATGCTGCCCCGATTCGTAAAGGGAGAAGGAGGAAAAAAGCAGTTAAAAAAGCTTCCCAGTCTGAAGTAAAACCATCTGCCCAACCACCTACCCAACCACCTACCCAGCCACTTGCCCAATCTCCTATCCAGCCAGATAAAATGAGCAAGGGCAATATGTGGGTGACTGTGGGTAAGAAAGGCTCTAAGCCTACTGTGTTACCAAGCTCCGGTTCTGGTCCTGGCCCAGGCGTTGTTCCCCCAAGTCCAGGGGCTGGGGTGCCTAGTGGTACTCAGGCCCATGCATCCCTTGTAATACCTGTGCAAAATATGTTTGCAGCCCTGGATCCCGTGGGGGATCCCGGTGAGGGGATGGATACTGGGGTGAGTGTTGGAAATTAATAAATAGAATTGAAAAAAAAAAAAAAAAAAAAAAAGAGGAAAAATTTTAAAATATATAATATTTTTCTTGCATATGTTAAATGTGTTATAAGTTTGTCTTTTGAAAGTTAGTAGTATTGTGTTGGTGTTAATATATTGAGTAGTGATCAGTGTTATAATATTGTAAAGATGGATTATGTCATTTTGTGTTTATGGCCAAATGTGGCATGTTTTTGTATATCTGTTTCTTTTGGAATGTATGGTAGCAGTCTTTTAATAAAAATTTCCAGACCCCCCAAAAAAAACATAAGGTGGGTTCCCTCCAGGTGCATACCAGGCTCTTAGGCTTGGTCTGGAACATAAGGGGTTAAACCCGCGCAAAAAAAATAGCGTGGGGTCCCCCCCAAGATCCAAACCAAGCCCTTATCCCAGGCACGCAGTCTGGTCAGACAGGAATGGGGGTGGGGACGAGCGAGCGGCCCCCTCCCTCCTGAGCCATACCAGACCACATGCCCTCAACATGGGGGAGTGTGTGCTGTGGGGGAGGGGGGCACTGCCCCCCCACCCCAAAGCACTCTTGCCCCCATGTCGATAGGGACAAGAGCCTCTTCCCGACAACCCTGGCCGTTGGTTGTCGGGGTATGCGGGCGGAGAGCTTATCAGAATCTGAGAGACCCCTTTAATAAAGGGGTCCCCAGATTCCGGCCCCCCACCCTATGTGAATGAGTATGGGGTACATCGTACCTCTACCCATTCACATGGGGGAAATGTAAAAGTAAAATAAAACACCACACAGAATAAAATATTTTATTAATCTGCTCCGGAGCCCCCCCTTTCTTCTTTAGCTCTCTTAGAAGGGGGGGTTTCTTCTCTCCCGATCTTCCGCCGGGACCCTGGGCTTCGGTGATTTCTGCCGGGGGAGGGCGCCATCCCTCGGTCCTCTCCGGAGCCTTTCGCCGGATGCCCCCACCCCATTTAAGCTCTTTTTCATTAGGGAGGGGCATCCGGACTTCGGGGTCTTCTGCCGGGGGATGGCGCCTATCCCCCGGTCTTTCCGGTGCCTTCCGCCAGGGTTCCGGTCTTCTGCCGGGGGTGCGCCAACTCCCCGGTCTTTTCTCTTCTGTCTTCTCTGCTCCCTCTTCTGCCTGGCTCCCCCGCGGAGCCAGGGCTTTCTTCCGTCTTCTTTCTTCTCTCTTCCTTCTTCTGCCTGTCTCCTCCGCGGAGCACAGGGCTTGTCTCCGCTGTCTTCTTCCTTCTCTTCCATTCGATGTTGACACGACGAGGTTCCGCGCTGACATGCCGTGTCAGCGGCGGGCATGGACTTATATAGGGTAATGCCACCATGTGACCTCAACCCATGTGACATCACATTCCCTGGGCATGATGGGAATGTGATGTCACATGGGTTGAGGTCACATGGTGGCATTGCCCTATATAAGTCCATGCCCACTGCTCAGAAGGCATTCCAGCGCCGGACCTCGTCGTGTCAACATCCAATGGAAGAGAAGGGAGAAGACAGCGGAGACAAGCCCTGGGCTCCCGGAGGAGACAGGCAGAAGAAGGAAGAGAGAAGAAAGAAGACGGAAGAAAGCCCTGGCTCCGCGGGGGAGCCAGGCAGAAGAGGGAGCAGAGAAGACAGAAGAGAAAAGACCTGGGAGTTGGCGCACCCCCGGCAGAAGACCAGGAAGACCGGAACCCTGGCGGAAGGCACCGGAAAGAACGGGGGATAGGCGCCATCCCCCGGCAGAAGACCCCGAAGTCCGGATGCCCCTCCCTAATGAAAAAGAGCTTAAATGGGGTGGGGGCATCCGGCGGAAGGCTCCGGAGAGGACCGAGGGATGGCGCCCTCCCCCGGCAGAAATCACCGAAGCCCAGGGTCCCGGCGGAAGATCGGGAGAGAAGAAACCCCCCCTTCTAAGAGAGCTAAAGAAGAAAGGGGGGGCTCCGGAGCAGATTAATAAAATATTTTATTCTGTGTGGTGTTTTATTTTACTTTACATTTCCCCCAGGTGAATGGGTAGAGGTACGATGTACCCCATACTCATTCACATAGGGTGGGGGGCCGGCATCTGGGGGCCCCCTTATTAAAGGGAGCTCGCAGATTCCGATTAGCCCCGCCCGCATACCCCGACAACCAATGGCAAGGGTTGTCGGGAAGAGGCTCTTGTCCCTATCGACATGGGGGCAAGAGTGCTGTGGGGTGGGGGGGCAGTGCCCCCCTCCCCCACAGCACACACTCCCCCATGTTGAGGGCATGCGGTCTGGTACGGCTCAGGAGGGGGGGGGCGCTCGCTCGTCCCCTCCCCCATTCCTGTCCGGGCCAGACTGCATGCTTGGGATGAGGGCTTGGTTTGGATCTGGGGGGAACCCCCTGCCCCGAATCGTCGCGGGTTTAACCCCTCACGTTCCAGACCAAGCCTAAGAGCCTAATGTAGCCCTGAAGGGGGACCCGCGCCGATTTCAAGTTTGAAATTTGGCGCGGAGTTCCCCTTCAGGGCTGAAAACAGCTCGGAGATTCCCGTGCGCCGCGTCACGCAGCGCAATCACGGGTACGCCGCTTGGTATTTACCAAGATTTTCACGGCGTACTGACAAGGCGCACGGGAATCCCTGACTTTTCTCTCTGCGCATGCCCAGTATGCAAATGAACCTCCCGAGGTTCAGGCGCACTGTGCAAGCGTACGGGGATCTGTTTTCAAAAAACACTTTCCCTTTCAATTCGGCCCGCCAAACACTTTAAAACACATGTCACTTCACTTCCCCTGCATCCCCCCACCTCCCCCCCTAATAAACTCCCGCCCAAACCCCCGCAATTTACAGTTTAATGTGCCGTGCGCCAGGTCTGTACTGGTGCACAATGCACCCTCTCCTGGGCGCACGGAGCACATTAGTAACTAGGGAAATACACTGCACTAGCAGCGTATTTCTTTAGTAAATGGCCAAACGGCTGCTACTCCTGCTTTTACTCCATGAGTCATGGAGTAAAGGCTTGATAAATCAGGCCCTATGTGTACACAATATTATTGTTCATAATGTGTAAACAATATGGTGCCCTGGCCAGTGTGCTGAGTACACATGCATGGGACACTAGTCATGTAATATTGCTTACATGTTGCTAGGATAGCTACAATGTTATCGACAATGTCCCCTTATCTAAGGTGTTTGGGCAGACAGAGATGTGGAAGGGAAGCAATAATAACGGGATTTATTTTATTTTATTCATACTCTGAGTTCATTGTTGGACACAGCCTCTTCTAATCTCAACCATTAGGTATATAGCGCCACCTACAGGAGAAGGAAACTTAGCAAAAAAACTCAGCACAATGGGCAGTACTGACTGATATAAACCCCCTCTCCATATAGACAATCCAGTTAATCATAAGCAGTGTCAAGAGGAAAAAAATCCAATAGATGGGTGGGTGCTGTTCCCGTCAATGAACTCATAGAAAAGGATTTTAGGGTGAGTAAAAAAAAAAAAAAAAACCCTGTTTTCGCTTTCATTCATTAATAGTCTCTACTATTCTTGACTAGGGATGAGCTCCGGCATGTTCGCACACTCCACGTGCAAAGCCCGCCAGGAAGTCGGCACGGCGCTGCGCTAATGACAGGCAGGGAGACATTGTCTCAATGCGCGGCTGTAGAGATCGGGAAATGTCTCACTGCCTGTGATTAGCGCTGCGTCAACTTCCTGGCGGGCTCTGCACGTGGAGTGTGCGAACACGCCGGAGCTCATCCCTATTCTTGACCATAGGGACGTCTCAAAGCAGTGCCAAACAAGTGAGGGGTTGGAGAAAAAACAAAGCAAAACACAAAAAGGCAAAAGCAGGCCAAAGGAAACAGGAACACAGGAGAACCTGAAACGGCCACCTGCAAAACTTTGTGGCCAAAACATGCATCCGCAGATGTCTACCTTGTAAAACTTAGTGAAGGTGTGCACGGACGACCGGTTAGCCCCCTTGCAAATTTGAGAGATGCCTGGTGACTGAAGGACCAAGAGGCACTAAGCGCCCTACTGAAGTTTGAAAAGGTGAAAAGCCATTAGGGTCAACAACCCCTTTAAAACTGTCATGAAGAGTAAGTAAGCACCCAGAGCTGGTCAAATAATTATATAAGGCCCAATCGGCTTGATCAAGTATATGAAAAGGTTTTATAGGAATAGCCCTCATTTTTGTACGCATAGGATATTAGGGGCATTAGGTGTACAACACTAGGCATGTCTAGCCAGAGACTAGAATTTACAGTCTCAAATAATTTCTTTGTCTGAATTTCTCACTTCCTGTTCCTCCTCAGTAAGCTGTTTTAAATGACTTTCCACCGCTCGGATGATGGTGGAAAGTTTACTGAGGAGAAACAGGAAGTGAGAAATTCAAACAAAGAAAAAAAAAAATATTTAAAAGGGAAATCAAAGTAAAAAGTAAGTGAACCAACAATGCACTAGCTTAAAGGATCCAATTTAAAAAATAAGACGAACCTTTACAACCCCTTTAAGATTTACTGCTGCTGAAAAAAGTGAAAGGAATGACACAGACTGCATGGAGGGAACACAGATTAGGGAGAGAATAAGAAAAGCAGGAGAGGATGTAGGACACTTCTGTTAGCGTTCCTAATAGAAGTGTCACAATGTACAGAGGAGAAAAACCAGCAAGCACCCACACACTAATAACAAATTAACCTGCAAGCTACCATGTGAAAAATATATATATAAAAAAAGAATAATATTCCCGTATTAACACATGTAGGGGAGGGGCAAAGGATCGTGAGGAGACTTGGAACTAGCATGAAGCTGGCTGCCAGAGGATTATCTGTGAGACGTGTGCAAATTGAGGGGAGACCTCCACAAAACTGAGTTTTTATGCCCGTTTTAGTCTGGTGCGCTGGTAGCACCAGAGAAATGAGAGTACCCTTTGTAATTTTTTTGTACCTATAAAACAGCATTTAAATCGATATAAGCACCATCAGCATTTTTCTTTGAATATACACTTTGGATGTCACTGGCTTTTTGAGAGGAGATAGCGGAGAGGAGGCTTGGAGTGCTCCGTCTGTAGCCTGGGAGAGGCTAAAAAGCTTTTATTGACCCTACTCGGCTGTGGTGGTCACATTGCACCAGGTGAGATTATTCCTGTAGTCTTGGGGAGCACATTTATGGTGACACTTTGTTTTGGCTATTCGAGCACCAGTGAGGCCTAGTACACACGAGAGGATTTATCCGCGGATACGGTCCACCGGACCGTTTCCGCGGATAAATCCTCTCGAGGATTTCCGCGGATTTGGTACAAAGCAAACATGTTTATGTACCTTTGAGAGTCATTTGTCAAGTCAAATGTACTAAAAGTTTTCGTACAAATGTTCATTTGAAAACTTACTGGTGTGTGGCCAGCTTTATGTATTAACCACTTTAAGCAGGGTAGACAAACTAGTACAGTCACTCAAAGGGAATACATTGCACACAAGCAGAACTTGTAAAAGTATACTTTTTTGCCTAGAGATTTAATACATTTTCATTATCACAAAATCATTCCTCAAAGTAATGGCGAATACCGAATCTAGTCAAATAATTGTATTTTTTTTTTAAACATGAAATGATGGAAACTAAAAGGGAGATCCAGAATGGAATACATTGCAATGTACCTTATTTGCAGGGCGATATCCTTGGACACTGGTTACACTGAGGACCTATAGACTCTGAAAGCGGTGTAAGAGGCTTTACTTGAAACTGCTGCTGTTGAACACTAGTTTTTCCTAATGTTACTTTCCGCACTGGCCTCCGTTCTTTGCTGAGGGCTTTGCTGCTGCATCTGTGGTCTCTGCTGCTGCATCTGTGGCTGCTGCATCAGTGGCCGCTGTATCTGTAGTCTCTGCTGCATTGATGGCCGCTGCTGCATCTGTAGCCTCTGCTGCATCTGTGGCCGCTGATGCTGTTGCATCTGTAGCCTCTTCTGCATCGGGGGGCGCTGATGCATCTGTAGCCTCTGTTGCATCGGGGGCCGCTGTTGCATCTGTGGCCTCTGCTGCTGTGGCCTCTGCATCTGTGGTTGCTGCTGCATCTGTGGCCGTTGCTGCTGCTGCATCTGTGGCCTCTGCTGCTGCTGCATCTGTGGCCGTTGCTGCATCGGTGGTTGCTGCTGCTGTTGCATCTGTGGCCGCTGCGGCTGTTGCATCTGTGGTCACTGCTGCTGCTGCATCTGAAGCCTTTGCTGGGAGACAATTCTCTGCGGAGGAACTTGTTGCTGGTGATCAACTTTAGTGTATTGTTAGCCTGTTTAAAACATTTGACAAATCATTACCATTACAACACTAGACAATTAACCTAACAGTGTTCTCCTGTGTAAAACAACTTTATCTGTAATGTAAAGGTCAACATTCTACCGAAAAAAGTACTTTGCCAAGAATTAGTTGCATTAAATGGCCTAGAATATTTTTTTAATTAACCTTTCCTGTGAAAGACACACCTAATTTTTATTGGGTACATAATAGCATTAGGATCTGTTGGTCCATCCCCCAGCATGTCAAAGCTGAACAGGTCTTGACCAGAAAAAAATAATAAAAATCTTCCATGATGCAAAAGGATTCTTTCCATTATTGTGCTTTTGATGCTATCAATTAGCATGAGGTCACCATTTGAGTGGGAGAAAAAAATTCTCTAATACCAGAAAGTGTTTTAAAACACTTTTTATGCTGCTGAAGACTGAAGATTCAACTTCTGAAAAATCTGAGAACTAGTAAACACTGATGAAAATATTGTGCAAACCATCATATTTTCCTCAGTAAGTGTACAAATAACTTATCTCTTTTCCAAGCAAACTTTTAGTGTATAATTCTACTATCAGGATAATTATAGAGTATGAACAATGCGCTACACTGGGTTTAATGCTCAAGACGATGTATGGGCCATACCTAAGGCCACATATAAGATGGGATTGGTATAAATGTTACATTAAAGTGACACTAAACTCTTCAACCCTTTTCACTGCCAGTTTGAGATAAGTTTTTTGCATGTTTGATTCTCTCCAGTTCGTAAAATGGCTCAATTTAAAATTTACATCCGACATCCTTCATTGAGGTAGTGCTCCACCGTGACCACTACTCAATCTTGGATATCTGCTCTCATCTCACCACTCATCAAGCAGCAAAGTACCCACCCCGCTAATTTTAAACATGGATATCGGTTCTTGGCAAGCAGGATGTTCCTGAAAAGATTCTGGCTCTGCTCCGTAGAGCCCAGCCGTGGGTTGCGCAGCGTGCCGGCGCGTTTGCGACCCGGTCCTCTCCTCCGTGACTGTCCCCGCGGGAACAGCAGACCCGATCACCGCCGCTGTCCCGCGATCGGGTCACCGAGAGGAAGAACAGGGACAGGTAAGTGTAAATAATCCTTCCCCGTTCTTCCTAGTGTGGACGTCACTGATCGTCTGTTCCCTGTGTTAGGGAACGACAATCAGTGACGTCACACGCACAGCCATGCCCCCCCCACAGTAAGAACACTCCCTTAGTACACACTACAGCACCCCCTCCTGGTTAACCCCTTCACTGCCCGTGTAATTTTCACAGTAATCACTGTGTTTTTATAGCACTTTTCGCTGTGAAAATGACAATGGTCCCAAAAATGTGTCAAAATTGTCCGATGTGTCCGCCATAATGTCGCAGTCATGAATTTTTTTTTTAAATCGCTGATCACCGCCATTAGTAGTAAAAAAAAAAAAAAATGCAATTAAACTATCCCCTATTTTGTAAGCGATATCAATTTTGCGCAAACCAAATGCTTATTGCGATTTTTTTTTACCAAAAATATGTAGAAGAATACATATCGGCCTAAACTGAGGAAAACATGTTTTTTTAATATATTTTTAGGGGATATTTATTATAGCAAAAAGTTAAAAATATTGATTTTTTTTTCAAAATTGTCGCTCTATTTTTGTTTTCAAAAAATAAAAACCGCAGGTGGTAATCAAATACCACCAAAAGGAAGCTATTTGTGGGGGGGGAAAAAAGGACGCCAATTTTGTTTGGGAGCCACGTTGCACAACCGCCCAATTGTCAGTTAAATCGACGCAGTGCTGAATCGCAAAAAGGGGACGGGTCCTTAACCTGCATATTGGTCCAGGTCTTGACTGGTTAATGGGCTCACATCTGCCTCCTGGTGGCCCACAGGGCATTAATGCAATTGTGGATTAATCCCACGCCGCCACATTTAGATGCAGTGAAATGGGCTCTGATGGCTCTCTTCAACTTAAAAGAAATCAGACACCGTTATCCAGAACTTTAAATCCACTTTATCGCCAGATGGTGACACTTTATGGAATAATTCTCTCCAGTAGAGCTCTCATCCCACATGCACTCTTATCGATACACTGACTGGTACATACAGGCTGAGCTTACCAACTCCTTGGGCAAACAGAATCTGACTCACCTAACTCCCTGGCCCCTTCCATTCTCTCCCCCCCACTTCCAAACAAATAATCATTTATCGATTGAATTGATCAGTCTCAATGATTGCACAATAAAACTGGATGATAATACCTCTCTGTGTATGAAACATGATAATTTACAATTATTAGAGGCATTCCAGAGTCATTTACTAATCTCACTACTACTATAAATTAGATATTTATGTCCTTCAATTGCTCCTGAAAGATTGGAGACTGATCAGGTTCATAGAGCCACTGGTAAACCCTCTCAGAATGGTCCACCACGTGAAAGTGTAATAAAACTGAATTTTTATATAACTAAAGAACTACGGTACTATTGAAAAAACCAAGAACACGACAGACATTAATTTACAGAGGTCAAACATATCAACTTTATCCTGATCTTGCACCATCTACTATTCAAAAGAGAAGACTTTAAACCATTCTTAAACATCAGGATTACGGTTATCATAACTATTCCAACCCTCCCCTCTGGATTTTCCTAGAGGCCTCCCAGATTGATCCTATTATCCATCGATTCTATTCTCTGGAATCCCCCCCAAAAAAATTGAAATACTATTGATAATCCCATTATCAATCATTTCTTGTTAAGCTGGGATACGTACAAAATTAAAGGTGACTTAATGTCCTCTTATACTCCCCTATTATCAATTATACGTAATCCAAGGTTTCTACTGGGATTCCATAATCACCTCGATATCAAATGGTGGACTTCTTAGAATATTTATACAATTTATAATCCAATAACTCCCTCTGGGGTATTAAGTCTTTCATCCTTGAAACACTCAGAAATTACCTCAAAAAATTTCTAGATTCCGTATATACTCAAGTATAAGCCGAGTTTTTCAGCACATTTTTTTGTGCTGAAAATGCCCCCTCGGCTTATACTCGAGTCCTCCCAGCACTGCGATCTCCACCACTGTGACATACAGTCTAGTCGGCAGCTACGCAGTGTAACAAAGCCCACCTTCTCCTTGTCCTCGTCCGTGATAGGCTGAACACTGACTCACTGCTGGGAAACTGAGTCAGTGTTCCATCACCACGGATGAGGATACGGCGGGGCTTTGCTACACTACACGACGGTCGACTGGACTGTATGTCACTTTGCTGGAGATCATAAGGCTGCAGGTAGGGAGACTTGAACATGCAGATGGACAGTGCGGAATGCAGATAAACACCGGTATATAAGGCACGGATCAGGTAGGGAGACTTGCACATGCAGATGGACAGTGAGGCTGCAAATTGGCACAGTGAGGCTGCAAATGGGCATTGTTGACTGCATTTCTCACCCTAGGCTTATACTCGAGTCAATAAGTTTTCCCATTTTTTTGTGGATAAATTGGGTGCCTCAGCTTATACTCCAGTATATATGGTACCTTATTAAACAATTTGTTATCCAAACTATAGGATCTTCTTACCATCTAAAACCCTTTACTCTTTTTGAACATTTTTGTAAACGCTACTAAAAGGAGTTCTCTCATTGATTTATTCATCTATAATTGATAAAAAGAAACCTCATTCATACAGGTTGAAATGGGAAAATGATCTTGGTAAACCTATAATGGTGACAATGATGACAATGACAATGATTGGAAACAAATCTGGTATACGACTTCCCACTGTTCTATTAATACAGCTGCAGTTGAATCTAACTATAAATTGCTCATGAAATGGTACTTGGTTCCCCAACGTCTAGCTAAAATTAAACCAACGATATTCAATGAATGTTTTAGGTCTTCTACTCCCAATTCAACTTCAGTTAAAAACAAAATGATTTATGTCGAACAAAAAACTTGCTGCTATTGTATGTGGTAATATACACACACACACACACACACACACACACTTGAGAAAACATGGTCTCCTTGGATTGCATCTTACTTACCTCAACATTTTTATTGATCTTTTATGCCTATGATATATCCTTAGAAACTCTTGTACTCAAGAGTACTCTTGTACTAATTGTATTCAATGTATTATTTCTTTCCCTTTTAAATTGTTACTTTATATCTGTATATTTTCAAATGATACCATTTTTATACAATATATGAAAACTTTGTTATAATTTCCTTTTTTGAAAGAGAAAAAAAAAAAACTGCGTTTCTCAACTCCAGTCCTCAAGGTGCCCCAACAGGTCATGTTTTCAGGATTTTCCCCAGATGATACAGCTGTGGTAATTACTAAGGCAGTGAAACTGATCAAATCACCTGTGCAAAATAATGATCATAACATGACCTGTTTGGGCACATTGAGGACTGGAGTTGAGAAACATTGCTTTAGAACATCTCACAGTTTTGTTTTATTTTAATATATGGATTAGGTTTTCTGCCAATTATCAGCCCAGGTTATCCATTTAATCTTTGGCTGACTTGCTTCCACTCCTATGGTTTAAGTGTTAGAATCCGCTTTTCTGTCTGTTTCAAGTTTTTTCTTTTTAAAACATTTATCAGTTTATTACTGCTCTTTAAGCCACCAAATATTGATTGGTCTGTTTTGTGTAGTTAAGGCATTTCTGCCTATCCTCGCAGCCTTTAAAGGCTCTTTGTATTCTTAATTTCCTAAAAAAACTAAAGATACTAAAAAAAAATTTAGATTTGTTATTTTATTAACTTAATACGCGTTAGTGTTTGTTACTCCAATACTTCATATTCCTGATGTGTCTGCTGTACCATGTCTCCTGTTCTTTGTATTGCTTCCTTTATGTGAAATCCCTGGTGTTTCTGCCATTCCCTTTGCTTTCCTATTAAAAACTGACCACACTAAGGAGAACACACCATGGTCAGTTCTATAGCTATGCTGGGAACTCAGTGTGCTCTCCTAATAATCAGGGTCTTTTACAAACTTTTAAAGCTGTAAGGGAAAAATAGAAAATCTATGGAAAAATGGTCTTGCCACCTAAATTTATAAAGTGGAGCACAGGGCCTGGCCGTGAAAGGGTTAAAATAAATCCCTTTTAAGTATGTATTTTTGACTTAAAGCACCTCCTTGCTCTGTCCCCTCCAAATTTCTTTATCTTTGCTGCTGTGAGCGGTCGACTTTTGCTTAGATGGCTAAATTCACTGTCCATGGTCCCAATAAGTAGAAATGCAGCACAACATATGCAGTAACAGAGTAAAAGAAAGCTCCCAGCACAGCATGGAAAGTTGGAAACCATTTTGGCCACCGAGCTGCAGAAAAACCACAAAGTGAGCCAGAAGTGGTAGATAGAAACATGCGAAAGAACGAGAACGATAGTTTGGGGAAAAAGATGGGCCAAATTATATGCAAGTTTTTACTCCACAGCAAGAGACTCTGCATTTTTTTTTTAGTTCTTCAATAAGAAGAATCATGAGATTTTGAGACCATCATGTGGCTTTACAAAAACCCAATTTTTTTAAAAACTGGCAAAAATATGTTGCCACTGAAGTCGCTGACACATAAGCAAGTAACTTTCAAAACAAAGATACTGCCTTTTGGTGGAGTCTGCCTTTAAACTTCATTGGTATTGGAAGGGAAAACATGGATATAGAGTATATGATATGGTGCTGCACAGAGTATTTTTCAATTTGAGATAAAAAATAAAGAAAAGAAAAAGAAAAAAGGAAGCTAAAACACCTCCAGTCTGCTCACCCCAAAGAAGAATATGGGAACGACAGGTCAATTTTAAAATAAACAGATCAAATGTATGATTGTAAAAGATGAATTGATTTCTGCGGCAGGAAACATTAGCATAGCACTGAATACAGAATTTGTTATTACTTCAGATAAACATGTACAAGAGATGCAGCCTGTCCGTGTTAGAGAAAAATAAAGATGTTTTCAATAGCTTATAGCAGAGCATGTTTAGGATGGATGGTGCTTTTCAATGAAGATGAAGAGAGCTGCCAAGCCTTCAGTCAGTGCGTTAACTGTTCACATACAAAGTGTTGCTGCTGTCAGGTTCCTCCAATTTGACAGATCAAATCTTATTTCCCTCCTCAAACCCCAAGAACAGATACTGCCAACGTACATTCGCTGGTGAACAAATTGATTAATCCCGCTCAACAGAAATCACATCTCTTGATTACAACTAGAAGACGTTAAGCGGCATTATTCTGAAGTGACAACACTTGACAAATTCCCAAACCGCCTCACTCTCAAGCCTATTGTCACCAGTATTAACCCAGATGAAAAATTAATTTCCCTTATCTTCTACTAAGCCCCAAAATCCAAATCCTTCAAACAGACTCCTCTTTTCTGTAAAGGTATTATGAAAACCTCAGAAAGATTAATTGCATGTCTTCAGGTGACATTAAATTAATTTTGGTGCTCGTGACAGACATTTGATAGTGCATATTGAGAGGACAGATAACATTGTCAGGATACACAGCAGGACACTGAAGCGGTGTCCCAGGGCAGCATCTTATGAATTGTGCTGTGATAAGGCCAGTACCTCACTGTCATTGGCGCTGTTACTGATCTTAGAAAATTTGACGACACAGCTTTCTATGAGGTCTGACAATGCTGTGGCCTTGCAATAAACACGTTGCCTCAACAGTCAGGACAATGCTGCTGGAGATGTTAAACCTTTGCCAACAAGCGGTCTCTGAACAATACAATATAGAAACTGCATCACTTCACTTCCAGCAGCCTGGCAGTTTTTAACCACTCAAGACCCGGACCAATATGCAGCTAAAGGACCAAAGGTGTTTTTACAATTTGGCACTGTGCTGCTTTAACTGGTAATTGCGCGGTCATGCAATGTTGTACCGAAACGAAATTTGCGTCCTTTTCTTCCCACAAATAGAGCTTTCTTTTGATGGTATTTGATTGCCTCTGCGATTTTTATTTTTTGCGATATAAACGGAAAAAGACAGAAAATTAAAAAAAAAAAATGATATTTTCTACTTTTGTTATAAGAAAAATCGAATAAACTAAATTATAGTCAAACATTTAGGTCAAAATGTATTCAGCCACATGTCTTTAATTTATTGGTTTTTGCAAAAGTTATAGCGTCTACAAACTAGGGTACATTTTCTGGAATTTACACAGCTTTTAATTTATGACTTAATTTATGATTTAATTTATGACTCATTTCTTGAGGAGCTAAAATGGCAGGGCAGTACAAAACCCCCCCAAATGACCCCATTTTGGAAAGTAGACACCCCAAGGAAACTGCTGAGAGGCATGTTGAGTCCATTGAATATATTTTTTTTGTCCCAAGTGATCGGGTAAATGGAATAGCCATTTATTTAATCAAACATGTATTCACGATTGTCAAAGCATGTGTTTCTGATGTATGTATGTGTATGTATGTATATATGGATATGTATATATATATATATATATATATATATATATATATATATATATATATATATATATATATGTATATATATATTAGTTGTGTGTGTTAGGTAATATCTATTGGGTAGCAATGTATTTTTTTACTGTGTTTAAAAGCCTATATTTTGATGTGTCAGGCATGGGATGTGACCATTCAACATCCTATCCCTGAACAAAAGCAATTCACACCTTTAGCTGTGAAAAGGCTCATCTCTGGGTTTTTCCCAGAGAAATCTGGAAGTGACATGTAGAAGCTAAATGACCATTTGTCTTCTGAATGTAGCTACATTCAGAATGCCTCCCCCTTTTAGACTGTATAAATTGTACAGACACACAGTTTTGTTAGAACAGCATTTTGAATGTATGACAAAGTATACACACTATTCTCCAAGCTTTTAGATTTTCTGGAAGCTTGCTTGTATATTAAATACATCTTTTTGAAATCAATTTGGATTCAGCAGTCAACTTTACTGAAGAACTTTAAGTAAAGTTTCTTCTCCGTCACAAGTGATTGAATAATGACAAAAAAAAAAAAAAAAAGATTTACAAAACGTTGTCACTAAATGATATATTGCTCCCACATGCCATGGTTATATGTGGAATTGCACCCCAAAATACATTCTGCTGCTTCTCTTGAGTACGGGGATACCACATGTGTGGGACTTTTTGGGAGCCTAGCCGCGTACGGGACCCCGAAAACCAAGCACCGCCTTCAAGATTTCTAAGGGCATACATATTTGATTTCACTCCTCACTACCTATCACAGTTTTGAAGGCTATAAAATGCCAAGATGGCACACAACCCCCCAAAAATAACCCCATTTTGGAAAGAAGACACCCCAAGCTATTTGCTGAGAGGCATGTTGAGCCCATTGAATATTTAATTGTTTTGCCTCAAGTGATTGAATAATGACCAAAAAAAATAAAAATTTACAAAAAGTTGTCACTAAATTATATATTGCTCACACATGCCATGGGCATATGTGGAATTACACCCCAAAATACATTCTGCTGCTTCTCCTGAGTACGGGGATACCACATGTGTGGGACTTTTTGGGAGCCTAGCCGCATACGGGACCCCGAAAACCAAGCACTGCCTTCAAGATTTCCAAGGGCATACATTTTTGATTTCACTCCTCACTACTTATCACAGTTTCGAAGGCCATAAAATGCCAAAATAGCATAAACCCCCCCAAATGACCCCATTTTGGAAAGAATACACCCCAAGCTATTTGCTGAGAGGCATAGTGAGTATTTTACAGTTCTCATTTGTTTTTGAAAATTAAGAAAGAAATGTTTTTTCTTTGTTTTAATTTTCAAAACTTTGTGACAAAAAGCGAGATCTGCAAAATACTCACCATACCTCTCAGCAAATAGCTTGGGGTGTCTACTTTCCAAAATGGGGTAATTTGGGGGGTTTTGTGCCATCTGGGCATTCCATGGCCTCCAAAACTGTGATAGGTAGAGAGGAGTGAAATCAAAAATGTACACCCTTAGAAAGCCTGAAGGTGGTGATTGGTTTTTGGGGTCCCGTACGTGGCTAGGCTCCCAAAAAGTCTCACACATGTGGTATCCCCGTACTCAGGAGAAGCAGCAGAATGTATTTTGGGGTGCAATTCCACATATGCTCATGGCATGTTTGAGCAATATATCATTTAGTGACAACTTTGCGCAAAAAAAAAATATATATATATATTTATTTTTCCCACAACTTGTGTCAAAATATAAAATTGTCCATGGACTCAACATGCATCTCGGCAAATAGCTTGGGGTGTCTACTTTCCAAAATGGGGTCATTTGGGGGGGTTTTGAACTGTCCTGGCATTTTATGCACAACATTTAGAAGCTTATGTCATACATCACCCACTCTTCTAACCACTTGAAGACAAAGCCCTTTCTGACACTGTTTGTTTACATAAAAACATATATTTTTTTGCAAGAAAGTTAAGTTGAACCCCCAAACATTATATATTTTTTTAAAGCAAAGGCCCTACAGAATAAAATGGTGGGTGTTGCATTTTTTTCCCCACACAGTATTTGCGTAGTGATTTTTCAAACGCATTTTTTGGGGAAAAAATTCACTTTTTTTTTATTTTAAAGCACTAAAACACACTATATTGCCCAAATTATTGATGAAATAAAAAAAGATGATCTTAGGCCGAGTACATGGATAGCAAACACGACATACTTTAAAATTGCGCACAAACGCGCAGTGGCAACAAACTACATACATTTTTAAAAAGCCTTTAAAGGCCTTTACAGGTTACCACATTAGATTTACAGAGGTCTACCGCTAAAATTACTGCCCTCGATCTGCCCTTCGCGGTGATACCTCACATGCATGGTACAATTGCTGTTTACATATGACTCCAGACCGAAGCTTGCGTCCGCCTTTGCGCAAGAGCAGGGGGGGACAGGGGTGCTTTTTTTTTTATTTAGCTTTTTTTTTTTTTGTAAACTGTTCCTTCCATTTTATTTATTTTTTACCATTTTTATTGTTATCTCCGGGAATGTAAATATCCCTTATGATAGCAATAGTGACAGGTACTCTTTTTTTAAAAAAAATTGGGTCTATTAGACCCTAGATCTTTCCTCTGCCCTCAAAGCATCTGACCACACCAAGATCGGTGTGATGAAATGCTTTCCCAATGGCGCTGTTTATATCCGGGGGGGGGGGACATTCCCTCCCACTGAATGTAAAAGCAGTCTAGAGGCTAATTAGCCGCTAGGACTGCTTTTACATGAAAGCCGACCGCTGGCTGAAAAGAATGATACCAAGATGATACCTAAACCTGCTGGCATCATTCTGGTATAACCATTCAAAGTCCAGCAACATACCAGTACGTTGATGGTTCTTGTTGGACATGTATGGTAATCTTTTTTTTCATGCAGTCTGTTGGCTGAACGAAAAAAAAGATTGATCGGTGGGTATGCCCACCATTAGAATACCTCCCTTCATCCACCCACTTCTAATGATGGGCATACATGCACCATTTATAAATGCCGAAGCATGGGGGCATCCTCCCGCAAAAAAGTTATGCCGCGTACACACGGTCTGACTTTTCCACGGGCAAGCCTCCGTTGGAATGTCGACCGTGTGTACGCGGCAAAAAAAAGTTAGGGCACATACACACGGTCAGACTTTTCCATGGGAAAACCTCCATAGGAATGTCAACTGTATGTACGCGGCATTAGGAGCAAAATCGCTCCTCCGCCCCTAATGCTCCCATGCTGTTAGCGATCGCAGGGATCAGGCCTGTCTCTGTGAACGTTGCAGTTATGTGTGTTGTGTTTTGTAAGTGACAGTGATCGATCGATACTGCACTTGGGTGGGTTGGGCTGAGGGGCAAAACGCAGGTGCTAGCGGGTATCTGGGCTGATTCCGCTAACAATGCGTTTTTGGGTACCCTAAATTGCTGGGTATGCTAGTATAGATCTGATCAGATCAGGTATCAATCCGTTCAGATACTACAATGGGGATCGAAAGTTTGGGCACCCCAGGTACAAATTTGCATTAATGTGCATAACGAAGCCAAGGAAAGATGGAAAAATCTCCAAAAGGCATCAAATTACAGATTAGACATTCTTACAATATGTCAAAAGTTAGATTTTATTTCCATCATTTACACTTTCAAAATGACAGAAAACTAAAAAATGGCGTCTGCAAAAGTTTGGGCACCCTGCACAATTTATGGCATGCACTGCCCCCTTTGCAAAGCTGAGACCTGCCAGTGTCATGGATTTGTCTCAATCATCGTCTGGGAAGACCAGGTGATGTCAATCTCAAAGGTTTTAAATGCCCAGACTCATCTGACCTTGCCCCAACAATCAGCACCATGGGTTCTTCTAAGCAGTTGTCTAGAAAACTGAAACTGAAAATAGTTGACGCTCACAAAGCTGGAGAAGGCTATAAGAAGATAGCAAAGCTTTTTCAGATGTCAATATCCTCTGTTCGGAATGTAATTAAGAAATGGCACTCATCAGGAACAGTGGAAGTTAAAGCAAGATCTGGAAGACCAAGAAAAATATCAGACAGAACAGCTCGCAGGATTGTGAGAAAAGCAATTCAAAACCCACGTTTGACTGCACGATCCCTCCAGAAAGATCTGGCAGACACTGGAGTTGTGGTACACTATTCCACTATAAAGAGATACTTGTACAAATATGGTCTTCATGGAAGAGTCATTAGAAGAAAACCTCTTCTACGTCCTCACCACAAAAATCAGCGTTTGAACTTTGCAAATGAACATATAGACAAGCCTGATGCATTTTGGAAACAAGTTCTGTGGACCGATGAGGTTAAAATAGAACTTTTTGGCCAGAATGAGCAAAGGTACGTTTGGAGAAGAAAGGGCACAGAATTTAATGAAAAGAACCTCTGTCCAACTGTTAAGCATGGGGGTGGATCAAATTAATGCTTTGGGGTTGTATTGCAGCCAGTGGCACAGGGAACATTTCACGAGTAGAAGGAAAAATGGATTCAATACATTTTCAGCAAATTTTGGATGGTAACTTGATGCCATCTGTGAAAAAGCTGAAGTTAAAGAGAGGATGGCTTCTACAAATGGATAATGATCCTAAACACACCTCAAAATCCACGGGGGATTACATCAAGAGGCGTAAACTGAAGGTTTTGCCATGGACTTCACAATCTCCTGACCTCAACATAATTGAAAATCTATGGATAGACCTTAAAAGAGCAGTGCATGACAGACAGCCCAGAAATCTCAAAGAACTGGAAGACTTTTGTAAGGAAGAATGGGCAAAGATACCTCAAACAAGAATTGAAAGACTCTTGGCTGGCTACAAAAAGTGTTTACAAGCTGTGATACTTGCCAAAGGGGGCAGTACAAGATATTAACTCTGCGGGGTGCCCAAACCTTTGCAAACGCCATTTTTTTTTTTTTTCTGTCATTTTGAAAGTGTAAATGATGGAAATAAAATCAAACTTCTTTGACATATTATAAGAATGTCTAATCTATAATTTGATGCCTTTTGGAGATTTTTTCATCTTTCCTTGGCTTCGTTATGCACATTAAAACAAATTTTTACCTCGGGTGCCCAAACTTTTGATCCCCACTGTATACCACTAAGGGGGTGTATGCTTTGCGCGTGGGTGTAAGCGTTACTGGCACTAACCTAACGCTGCCTTGGGCGACGCAGACCCTGACTGACGCTAAAATTTTATTGATATCACCCGCCGGGCGATCAGGGTGTTATTGGGTTATATATGGCGGGAGCCCTAATGCTATAAACAGCAAACTAACAAACCAGCGTCAACCGTAACACTTATACGGTGATCACTGATGAAAGGGTTAACTAGGGGGCAATCAGGGGGTTAAAACCTTTGTTAGGTAATATATGGGGGTACCCGACGCTTTCTAAAAACCTGGCGGCGAATCTAAATAACTAACTGGCTAACCAGCGTCTCCAGTGACACTTATACGGTGATCACTGGTGAAAGGGTTAACTCTAGGGGCAATCAGGGGTTTAAACCTTTATTTAGAAAATTCATGGGGGTACCTAACGCTATAAAAACCTGGGGGCGAACCTCAAAAAATAACTAGCTACCTAGCGGCACCAGTGACACTATTACAGCGATCAGAAAACCGATCGCTTAGTGACGCTGGCAATAGGGGGTGAAAGGGTTAACTAGGGGGGTGATCAAGGGGTTAAACCTTTATTAGGGGGGGTAGGGGGCTACCCTGAACCTAAAGGGGCCTAAGACTAACCGCCCTGCAACTTTTAACTGTCACAACTGACACTAAATGCAGTGATCAGTAAATAAATGATCACTGCAATCAGTGACACTGTGACAGGGGGCTGGGGGGGGGGTGACTGGGGGGGTTAAGTGTGCCTATGTGTCACTGGTGTCAGTGTACTGTTAGGCCCCATACACACGGGAGGATTTATCCGCGGATACATTACGACGCATGCGGGGGATCCCTTTGGACGGATGGATCCGGTGAGTCTGTACAGACCAGCGGATCCATCCGTTGGGATGGATTTCAGCGGATAGATTTGATAGCATGTCATCAAATATTTATCCGCTGGAAATCCATCCCAGGGGATAAATATCCGCGGAAACAGATCCGCTGGAGTGTACACACCATAGGATCTATCCGCTGAAACCCATTCGCTGGGATTTTTCAGCGGATGGATTCTATCTATGGGGCCTTAGGTGCAACTTACTTGTGATGTCTTCCCTCCTCTCGCCGGACGAAAAAAACAACAGGAGGAGGGATGACATCACTTCCTCTGCCTGTGTTTACATTACACAGGCAGAGGAAGCCCAATCGGCAGAAGGGGATTGGCTGGGAGCGATCGCGAGGGGGTGGCCAGAAACGAACAGCTGCCCCCTCATCCCAGATCGCTCCTACAGCCACAGGAACCGCCGCAAGTCCCGGGGGGGTCCCGATCAGACCCCCGACCCACGTCTAGGCAGGCATGTACAGGTACGTTGATGTGCCTGTCCGTGCCATTCTGCCGACGTATATGTACATGCGGCGGTCGTTAAGTGGTTAAAGAAACAGCCTTTAATCAGCAAGCTGTACTAAACAGAAGATACAATGGAAAATCATCTTCGAGGACCACTACACAAAAATATTTTTTAAACATATATGTAGTATGTTTATAGAAGAAATGCTGTGCTATCTAGATGTTAGCATGAGTGCCTTGATGAAATGACACTAAATACATTTTTTTTTACCATAGAGAGTGTGATCACAACATCACATACCTTATAATCCACATATGTTGAAATGTATAAAAATGTCTCCGTGCTGTTAAATAAGGTTTTCTTACCTTAAAGGGGTTGTAAAGGTAAAACATTTTTTCCTTAAATAGCTTCCTTTACCTCAGTGCAGTCCTTCTTCATTTACCTCATCCTTCGATTTTGCTTTTAAATGTCCTCACTTCCTGTTCTTCTGTCTGTAACTCACCACAGTAATTGTAATTGAGGGGGGAGGGGGGCGATCAGGCAAGTCAGGACACTCTCTACGTTGCAGATAGAGAAAGGAGATGAGTGTTAGTGGGCGTCCTGACACTCCTGCTCGCCCCCTCCCCCCTCAAGAGGCTTTCTTCACACCAGGTAAAAAGCCTTGCATTACTGTGTGGAGTTACAGACAGAAGAATAGGAAGTGAGGATTTCTCAGAAGAAATAAGGACATTTAAAATCAAAAAAGAAGGATGAGGTAAGTGAAGGAGGACTGCACTAAGGTAAAGGAAGCTATTTATGGGGGGAAAAAAATCCTTTACAACCCCTTTAATGCAGAGAATGCATTAGGGTATAAAAAAAAACCCTTCTACCTTCACAACCACTTTAAACTTTATCATACAGCACAGGACATAGAAAGTGATTTGGAGATGAAACAAAAGGCGGCACTCTAAGTGCAACAAATCAGATGATTTTTAATAGCATGTGTACATGAGGTACACACAAAGGTACAATCACAACAGGCATATACGTAATGCCGGACGTCTGTGGAGTGTGTAAAATCCTGTAGGTTGAAGGCTGCAGTGTCTGGGAGAAGGCTGCGCCGATGTATGCCGACAATCAGGCTTGAAGAAGAAGCCCTTGCTCCGCAAACGCGTCGCCCATTGGCTTATCCCCTCTGGAAGTGACGTCATCCTTTTGGCTCCCTGCATGCGTTCCAGAGATAGGAAGTGTCAGCCTACACCGGTGCAGCCTTCAGCCTACAGGATTCTACACACTCCATGGATGTCCGGCATTATATGCCTGTTATCGTACCTTTGTGAGTACCCTCATGTACACATGCTATTAAATATCATCTGAGGGGTGCCTTTATTTTATCTTCAGCTCTGCCAGAAGACCCCTTCTTATTCTTCAACTGGGCTGCCTTCAAAAGTCTACAAACTTTATGAACTTGTTTTAAGTCACTGCTCTTAAACCGTATATCCCCTTTGCATGCAGCCATTGAGGTCGTCAGCGGTGCATGCGCTCTGAATTCCTGACTGAAGGTCGCCGGACCTTGCCGGGAAGAAAACCCCTGTGCATATGCGCAGGAGTGACGTAATCCGAACCCGGAAGACATGCCGAGGGCAAGATGTCAGCTCCCTCGGCATGGACCGGACTCCAATACAGGGCTTTGTCCCGAGGAAAGTATTTCATAAAGAGCTAGTATGTGCTGCATACTAGCTCATTATGCCTTTGCCTTGCAGGTTTTTTTTTTCTTTTTTTGTGTATGGGTTTACAGCCGCTTTAAAACCCAGCCTTTTTCTGAATTGTTTTTGCTAGAAAATTACTTGGAACACACACACACATATTATATATATATATATATATATATATATATATATATATATATATTTTATTAGAATTGACCCTAGAGAATAAAATGGTGGTCGTTTCAAAAGCAATTTCTTTGGGAAAAATACTTAAAATAAAATGGAGTACATCATGGGACACAGAGTTATTACTCCGGCAGGGGACTCCAGATGGGAAGGTTTGTGGCTGCTCTGTACAACACTATTACACAGAGTAGGCAAGTATGATGTGTTTGTTTTATATTTTTCCTAAAGTAAAAACTAAAGTATAAGCAAAACTTTTTTTTCCACCTTTTGGATAGAGTAAGAGTAAAACAACATTGCCTATTAGGACAAATAGTGAAATAATAAAGTTAGGGAAAAACACCAGAAGTTTAAGTCCCCCCTACAACTTTGCCCTACGAAGCACTTGTGTGCATCGCACTGTGGTATGTCTTGTAGGATAAGGGTGTAATGTAAACTATGGAGCCATCAAGACATGCAAGCCAGGAACTGAATTGTACATGGGTACTGGTTAACCTGGTCATACCTTGTCAACGTCACTGGCCCTGTTCAGGGTCCAGACTTTATCCCTCACAGTGGGTATACTTCCGAAAAAGTCTTTAGGGTCTGAGCGCCAAATGGAATGGACGCTCTGGATCTGTATATAACCCTGCGGATAACTACACCTGCTGTGCCAAAGTAACCACTAAACACAATATCCAGTGACCGCAGCAAAAATTATATCACCTGAGGGCTCTAATAAAAAACCGGAGCCTTGCAGAGAGTGCAGGCTTTCTATGTCTACACTACGGGTGGACCAGATGAAGCGGTTGCCAGTGTCCACTAACCCATGGTCTATAAATCGATTAATGTGCCCTGTTCTGTAAAAGGCTCAGATGTCTATAAAGATTATTGGTCAACAAAGCCAATGAGAGTTGACGGTCTTGGTGAAGGTCTCGTTCACACAGGGTGCTTTAAACCAGCCCTTAAAATTTCCAAAATGATTGCTGGCGAGTGTGGGGCTGCCTTGGAGGTGGGGGGGGGCAAGCACTACCGGCATAAGGGGTTGATTGGGAGCCGTTCATTCCAACGATCGCCCAGGGGAAGAGAGACGGCCGGATCATCAGAGAGGGGGGAGCATTGCTGTAACATTTTTCATCTGAATTGCTGAGTGTCCCCCGCACTCGCCGTCACATACAGCCCCACCTCCTGGCCACTTTGATCGAACACCGGTCCAATGCCAGGACGTGTGACTTATATCAGAGTACCCGGGCCAGGAGGCAGGGCTGTATGTTCTGGCGAGCGAGGGAAACGCGCTGAAATTCAAATGAAAGCTGTTACAGCGATGTTGCCCTCTCTCTGATGATCCTGCCAGCAATTCTCTTCCTCTCCCTTCTCTTCCCCTGCACAGGTGAAGCAGCATTGATAAACACAGGTGGGGTGACACTGTTGGGCACAGAAAGTTGTTAGAATTTATTTTTGTAACTTAATTCTGCATAAAACATTTAAGCAATTTCATGAGATAATTTATCAGGGCGTGTTTAGGGCCAGGCAGGGTAGGGGTTGGGTGGGGCAACTGGTGCCGAGTAATCAAAGGATATGTAAAAAAAATTTTTTTAAATATGTCATACTTGCTTTGTCTATATGTTGGAGTTGCAATATAAATAGCTGTCAGCGTAGCCCCAACAGATCTGGTATGAATGAGCCCTTAGGCCCCATACACACGATAGAATCCATCCGCTGAAAAATCCCAGCGAATGGGTTTCAGCGGATAGATCCTATGGTGTGTACACTCCAGCGGATCTGTTTCTGCGGATATTTATCCCCTGGGATGGATTTCCAGCGGATAAATATTTGATGACATGCTATCAAATCTATCCGCTGGAATCCATCGTCCGAAGGGATCCCCCGCATGCGTCGTAATGATTCGACGCATTCGTGGAATTCCTTATATGACAGCGTCGCGCACGTCGCCGCGTCATAATCATGGCGACGGCGCGACACGTCATCGCCAGAGGATTTTGGCGCGGATTTCGATTCGATGGTGAGTACACTCCATCGCATGGAAATCCGCGCAAATCCTCGAGAGGATTTATCCGCGGATAAATCCTCTCGTGTGTATGGGGCCTAAGTCTTACAAATCAAACTTTGGGGAAATTTCGTTATTTTATAAGCCGAGAAAAAAAATGCATCTGAAACTTTTACTTTTGACATTTAAAAAAAACAAAACAAACAAACACACACCTAGAAATTAAGGAAATACTGGTGGAAACACATCCCATAAACCTTATTACTATCAATCTGACCAAGTATAATACATTTATCCAACCCAGCGAACACTGTAAACAGATGGACAGAGTGGAATGGCAATTTTCATTAAATAAGGAAATTAATATTAAACAGAAAAATGCCTCCCAAAAACAAGGAGGCAAGATAATGTAGAAAGTGGCCTTTACATTCAGAGAATATGTCTATTCAAGCAAAGGTAATGTATTAATCAAAAGAACAGATTTATGCCCAGTGGCCTTAAGGAAGAAACTCTGTAGGGGTTTCCTTTTGTCAGCAGCACAATTTTCTGCGATAATAAACAGCCACAAAGATTTAACTTTTTGGACAGAAGAAGGAAAGTGAATTAAAAGATCCTTGATATCGAATGGATAATTTATACATAAATTCCACTTGGCGATCACCTTCTCTAGTTCTCCTGTGAGGCCAAGTATCTTTGAAAACATATGGGTGATCAATCTAAAACGTTTGGAGAGCAGTGACATCCTCATGTGGGGAGCACAATTAAAACACAATCTGTCTGTCAGTAAAGGCTTTCCTCTACATCGCAGATTTGAGTCTCACCCTCTCTTGCAATCACTTGGCTGCTGATCTTCGCAGGTCCCCCATCTAACAGACATCCACCAAATATTGTCACATCTGTGTGCTTTTTTTCTGCTGATAAGCCAACAAAACCTAAAAAGGTGGCATGGGAAAACAAAAAAAGAAAGCTTTCCATGTCAGAAATCAGTAATGCTCCATGATGTATTTTATTGACCCTTAGCTAAACTAGTAACCTTTTAAAATGAACAAAAGACAAGCACAACTAGAAACAAAAACAAAGATGAAAGCTGAACTGAGGACAGACCTAAAAAGAAAACGTATAAGGCTAGCAATACACACAGCGCCGGATTCAGATACATTGTCGCATATTTACGCCGGCGTAGCGCATCTTATTTACACTACGCCAGACCAGCGCGGAGAGGCATGTACTGTATTCAGAAAGATATTACTCACCAAGATGCGCCAGCGGAACGTATTTTCGACGGCGTAAGGCAGCGTAAGTGGGCGTCACCCCATGCAAATGATGGTTCGACCGTGTCGCAGAGAGATACGTCGGGCGTATCTTAAACGGCGCATACGCTGTGACGACGGATTGTCTGCCCCCATCTGCGCATGCGCACAACTGCGCCTGGCGTAACCCCTAAGATACGCCGGCCCACTGCCTATGCCCAGTGCATAAATACGCCCAGACATGCGCCCGTCAAGTGCAAAAGTACACAAGCATTTTTGGGTGCTAGTACTTTTGTTTTGAAATATGTCTGCACCAGGGACTTCGATGGACCGCAGAATGACCAACTTCAGCCCTCAGGAGAAGGCTATAATTATTGATGGTCTCTCCCAATACGGTGCCCGCCTCTATGGGGCACAGAGTGGCACCACTGGCAAGGACGAGAAAACGTGGATATATTTGGAGATCATGGTGATCATTTGGTGAATGCCCTCGGTGTGGTGGCTAGGGAGCCTAAACATATCCGTAAAAAAAACAATGATCTGCGGCGAATGGTCAAGGAGAAGCTTGTGGCGATCAGGAGGCATGCCACTGGCACAGGAGGAGGACCAGCCGCTAATATCTCCCTGACGGCAGATGAGCTGGTCGTTGCCAGGTGCCTGGATAGGCAGCTGGTGGAGGGCCTAGAGGGCTTTGATTCTATGGATCAGCCATTGAGGACAGGTAAGTGTGTTTTATCTTTTTTCTGGTGTGTAGCATGTGTGGGGGGGGGGGGCAAGGGAACATGTGACAAGTGTGCATTCTCTGTGTGCCATGATGAATGTGTGTGTTTAACTTGTAAAGAAGCCTACCACCAGGCATCTCCTGACTGCTCTTCCCTCAGTAGATGGGGTACCCTCGGGCAGGGGGGACTGTGTGGTTGGGGGGTCAGGTCATCACGTAGGTCAATCTCCAGGCCCTTTCTCATGGCGTAGTTGTGCAGAATGCAACATGCACCGATGATCTGGCACACAAAGTTTGGGGAATACAACAGGGTCCCCCCTGGACTTATCCAGGCATCGGAAAGGGGACTTCAGGATGCCAAAGGTGCGTTCCACCAGTGCACGGGTAGGTGCGTGTGCATCATTGTATCTTCTCTCTGCTCTGGTTTGGGGATTCCGGAATGGAGTCATGAGATGGGGTCCAAGTGCATATGCCGCGTCACCTGTAAGGGAAAAGACAGGAGGATGTTAGCCGTGCATGTGCCCCTCGTGATGTCTGCATCATGGGGGCGGACAGTCATGCCTGACTCCCATGTCATTCACCAACCAGCCAGCTGTTTCCATACACGTTCTGTTCAAATTCTGTTGGGATGTTGCTTTGACGGTATATGAAGCTGTCATGGCTGGCCCCTGGGTGTTTGGCACGGACGTGCTATATGAGGCATTGGGCATCGGCTATCACCTGTACGTTGTTGGAATGCCAATGCTTCCGATTGCAGTATATGTGCTCTGTGTCACGGGGGGGCCGTAGTGCCACATGGGTGCAATCAATGGCCCCCACGGTGCGTGGAAATCCGGCAATTCTGTAGAAATCTGCCATTGCCTTCTGCCGCAGATGCTCCTGGGTGAGTCTGATGAAGTGGTGGGATATGCGTCTGAGGATTGCGGGGACAACCTGGTGCACACATCTGCTCATGGTGGATTGTGACAAACCAGCCACAACTCCACTTGTTCTTTGAAAAGATCCACTGGTGAGGAAATGCAGTGTTGCCAGTACCTTGACCAGTGGCTTCACTGCATGTACGCGGTGTGTCTTGCTGGTGATGTCATCATGCAGGGTTCTGGCTAATTCCAGGATGGCATCAGGGCTGAATCTGAAGATGCGATACACCTCTGATTCACCCATGCCAAAGACGTCAATGCGCGTTCGGTAAACTCTCTCCTGTGCCCGTCGACGCAGTAGTGCTATGACCACGGCTGCCCCTGGCATGTTGGCATACAGATGTGTTGTCCTGCAAGTGTTGTTGCTCAGGTCGTCTGTAACGGTGCTGCTGTAGCTGCTCTCCAGCTGACCTGTGCAAGTCTGGTGCAAAGTTACCCCTGCTTTATGAGGGGTAACTTTCCGCCGGACTTTCCACTTGCGCGCACCGCGCGTAGCCTGCGCCGGCCAAACATACGTATCTCACTCATTTGCATAAATCCATGGGAGCGGCAGATCCGTCCAGCGTAAATATGCGCCTACGCCGCGCCGGCGTAGAAAAGTTACGCCGGTAGGAAGAAGCCTATTTTGAGGCGTATCTGGTTCTGTGGGTACGGCGCATAGATACGACGGCGCAAATTTACACTTACGGGGGTAGATTCAGATAGATCAGCGGATCTTTAGATCCGCGTAATCTATCTGATTTACGATCCGCCGGCGCAAGTTTTTGAGGCTAGTGCTGTATTCAGAAAGCACTTACCTCAAAACTACCCTAAATCCCCCGGCGGAATTCAAATTCCGCGGCTAGGGGGAGTGTACTATTTAAATCAGGCTTGTCCCCGCGCCAATTGAACTGCGCATGCGCCGCCGGCTAAATTTCCCAGCGTGCATTGCTCCAAATGACGTCGCTAGGACGTCATTGGTTTCGGCGTGAGCGTAACTTGCGTCCGGCCGTATTCTGAATCGACTTACGCAAACGACGTAAAAATGTAAAACTCGGCGCGGGAACGACGGCCATACTTAACATAGGATACCCCTCACATAGCAGGGGTAACTATACGCCGAAAAAAAGCCGAACGCAAGCGACGTAAAAAAAAAGCGACAGGTGGGCGTTCGTTTCTGAATCGGCAGAACTCCTCATTTGCATATTCGTCACGCACACAAAAAAACGAAACGTCACCTAGCGGCCAGCGGGAGATTGCAGCTTAAGATTCGACGGTGTAAGTCACTTACACCTGTCGGATCTTAGGGAGATCTATGCGGAACCTGATTCTATGAATCAGCCGCATAGATCCGACCGTCGGAACTCAGAGATACAACAGCGTATCAGGAGATACGCCGTCGTATCTCTATCTGAATCCGGGCCGCGCATCTCGAGATACGCCGGCGTAAGTGCTATCTGAATCCGGGCCAGTGACTTCTGTCTTGGTCCTAAAGGGCTGAAGCAGAGAAATCATTTTATTAGCACAAATAGAGGAATCTCCTCTGTCAGCTATCACTCTGGCAGCTGCCAAAATGCTCGCACAGTGATTGCATCTGAATGTGTTACCGGATTCCTCAATCAAAATAAAGTTTGTCGACCTGGATGAGGCCGACATGGCCAGATGGACATTCTCCCATGGTAAGGTGTGCTTAAAAGGGGATATGATCCCTTTATGTTAATAAATGGTCCATATTGAACGTTAAAGGGAATTTCCACCTTTGCAGTCAAATGTAAACCACCACACTTCGATATATTGCAATAGGTTTGTTATGTGTTACCGAAGGATTGACCTGCTCTGAACAGAAGCTCCAGCCAATAGTGCCTCACAAAAAGGTGAGGAAACTCGACCAGGTGACTGCTCTACAGATCTGGCCAGAGGAGACACCTGCATTTTTTGCCCAAGGACCTGACACCACTCTGGTTGAACGGACTTTCCAGCGATTGAGTTCTGTAGCTTTCTTCTGTGGCCAATTTCATAAACCTTGCTATGGTGTTTTTGGATGCTTTCATGCCCATCTTAAGCCAATTAAATAGGATAAATCAATTTGTGGATTTCCGCCATTCTGTTTTGCTTTCAATGTAAGCAATCAAGCATCTCCTCACATCTAACTTTTTGTTTCTTATGGTTGCCATGAAAAGGATGAATGACCTCTTAAGAACTATGGAAATCTGTGACGACCTTGGGAAGAAATGGCGAATGAAGGGTAAACACAATTTTGTCCATAAAAATTGACCAGTATGGTTCATCCACAGCTTGGTCTTCGCCCATACCTTCTGGTGGAAACGAGTGCTACCAGAAGTACAGTTTTTAATGCAAGAATGAAATAATAGTCTAATGGTTCAAAAGGACATTTTTGAAATCCTTTAAGACGAGTGCCCAAATCCCAAGATGGGACTTTTGCTTGACGCGGAACCCCTCTCTTAGGGGAACCTCAGCAAGGTTTTTTCTCAAGGAAACTGGATAAAGCTGTCGCGTGTACGTTAAGGGTGCTAGCTGCCAAATTCAGATTGGCCCTGTCTTGTAGGAATTCTAGAGTTGATCAGGAATTTGCTGGTTTCATTTTTGGCCTTTCTGCACACTGACATTTTTTCTACTTTCCAAAATTGAATTACGCTGTGTTTAAACACCGTTGCTTTCTAAGAGCTCCCTTTCAGTAGCCACGAAGAAAGGGCTAATCGTCACACTGATAGATAATACACTCCTGCCTGGTGAAGGAGATCTGATCTCTGAGACAGCCGCCAAGATTGTTCCAGGATCAGTTTGCATAGTGTTGAAAACCAAGGCTTTCTTGGCCAAAATGGTGCAACGAGAATAACTTTGGAGTCCTGTATTTTTCGAATCACTTGAGGGATTAAGCAAACTGATGTGAAGGCACACAGTAGCTTCCCTCTCCACTGAAGAGCAAGCGCATCTGTACCCAAAGTGCGTATGTCCTTCTGCAAGGAAAAGTATCTTGGCACTTTTTTGTTGCTTCTGAAGGCAAAGAGATAGATTTCCAGAACGCCCCACCTTGAACATATCCAAGTGAAGGCATTTTGGTTCAGACACCACTCTGTCAACTGAAATCGACTGAGGCTGTCGGCCAAGCAATTCAGATCCCCCTTTAGGTACACTGCCGTAAGATATTCATTTTTTTTTTTTTTGTCCAGAATAAAAATCTTTTCTGCTACCAACATCCAACTTCTTCCCGAAGGTTTCTTTCTTAGGCGTACATAATAGAAACCTTGTTCAAGCTCTTGGTCTGGTACATACGAAATTATGTTCGGTCTCAACATGCGTTTTGTTCTGTTGTCTGGGAAGTGGAGTAGCGAAAATACTTTAGGGAGGCTTTTCAAAAAAATTCTATGCGATAACGGTATCCGATTATAGCTAAGATAAACTGGTTGTGAGTTGCATTGATCGACTGTGGCAGGAATGCTCTTAATCTTACCCCCACACCATTCTCCAAGTCACTGGGGTTGAGGCTTATCCTTCGAATAAAAGAACCCTCCGCTCCCCCCCACCAGTCTTTGCCTCTCCTAAGACCCCTTTCACAATGAGGCAGTTTTCAGGCTTTTTAGCGCAAAAAATAATGCCTGAAAACTGCCTCTCAATCCTCCCTGTGTGAAAGCCCAAGTGCTTTCACACTAGGGTGGTGCGCTTGTAGGACAAGAAAAAAAGTCCTGCAAGCAGCATCTTTGGGGCGGTGTAGGAGCCCCTTCCCATTGGAATGAACCCCTTCTTCAAACGCTAGTGGGGGGTTAAAAGTACACTGCTAGCGGACGAAAAGCGCTGCCAAAACAAGCCACGCTTTACCGCCAATGCGGCAGCAGTGTGAAAGTAACCTAAAGGTCCAGCCTTTCCCGTTTTAGCCCGACCTAGGACACCCCCTACCCCTAGCCGTCTGCTGCTGATTAGGGGAAGAAAAAAAAAGTTCTTTATTGTTTCTTGGGTGGTGGGAAACCCTTCTTTCTATCTGCTGACCTTTCCAGCACTAAAGTTGGTTCTAAAACGAACAGGGGGGTCCCTTAGAATGAAAACTGTATAGTTTGCCTTTGAATGCTTGGTCACCTTGCCAGGTCTTTAGCCAAACAGCCCTTTTGGCTGAATTTAAATGATCAGTGGACATGGTGTTAAGTTTGATGGTTTCTGTCGAGGGATTCGCCATATAAGCCACGGGTTTGTTTAAGACAGAAGGGGATTTTAGTATCTGCTCCGGTGGGGTACCGTTGAGCAGGTGTGCGAGCAACATGTCATTCTTGCTGGTCTAAAGTTGGCTGCACTGGCCTCCCATGCACACTTTAGGCATCCTTCCACTTTGCAATCCATGTCCTTTAACCACTTAAGACCCGGACCTTTAGGCAGCTAAAGGACCTGGCCAGGTTTTGCGATTCGGCACTGCGTCGCTTTAACAGACAATTGCGCGGACGTGCGAAGTGGCTCCCAAACAAAATTGGCATCCTTTTTTCCCCACAAATAGAGCTTTCTTTTGGTGGTATTTGATCCCCTCTGCGGTTTTTATTTTCTGCGCTATAAACAAAAATAGAGCGTCAATTTTGAAAAAAATGCAATATTTTTTACTTTTTGCTATAATAAATATCACCCAAAAATATGTAAAAAAAAATTTTTTTTCCTCAGTTTAGGCCGATACGTATTCTTCTACCTATTTTTGGTAAAAAAAAAATCGCAATAAGCGTTTATCGATTGGTTTGCGCAAAATTTATAGCGTTTACAAAATAGGGCATAGTTTTATTGCATTTTTATTAATAATTTTTTTTTTACTACTAATGGCGGCGATCAGCGATTTTTTTTCGTGACTGCGACATTATGGCGGACACTTCGGACAATTTTGACACATTTTTGGGACCATTGTCATTTTCACAGCAAAACATGCATTTAAAATGCATTGTTTATTGTGAAAATGACAATTGCAGTTTGGGAGTTAACCACAAGGGGGCGCTGAAGGGGTTATGTGTGACCTATAAAAGGGATCACACGATCGATGACGCCGCCACAGTGAAGAACGGGGAAGCCGTGTTTACACACGGCTCTCCCCGTTCTTCAGCTCCGGGGACCGATCGCGGGACTCCAGCGGCGATCGGGTCCCCGAGTCCTGCAGTCCCGGAGCCCCATGGCTGGGCACTAGCACAGGACGTACCTGTACGTGCATGTGCCCAGCCGTGCCATTCTGCCGACTTATATGTGCAGGAGGCGGTCCTTAAGTGGTTAAAGCACCACCATCAAATGATGGGTCCGTTTTCCACGAAAACCTTTGATGAAAGGAGTCCAACTGAGGACATTTCTCCCAGATATCACAGTTTTCCGCCTTAAAAGAGAATCTTCTTTTTCAGCTCCTGCCACTCTCGCATCTTATCTTTGAGAGTGGTATGTACAGGCAAGGAAAGGATCATTTTTTCCTGAAGCCCAACAGAAAGTTGACCATGAAGCATGTCATGAATGCCTTTCAACAGCTCTGCAGTTTCCTCATGAATTTCCCTCTCTTCGGAATCTGAGTCACTCCCTGAATTCTCTTTCAAATCATCTGACTAGCTCTGCTCCTTCCTTACCACAATGGGGCTAATAGTAGCTACAGATAACCCAGTCCCCAAAGTACTTGGAACTGCATCTCCATGTACAGACTCCTCCATCAGGGTTCTAAAGGACTGAAAAATAAACTACCAATCCATGCTTTAAACTTTGTATGAAACCTTTGAGCATACTGCTTGATTTTTTTTTTATAAATTTGTCCCAGCAATCTTTGCATATGGCTTTGGCTTATGCATACGGCTTGCTGGAATTTCTTTTTACGGGATTCACATCGTTTCTTGAAAGATCCGCCACCAGATGGCTGCTCACTTTTCTACTCTTGGGGGTTTGCCTGCAATAAGCACAGACCCCACAGTCAGAACTAAGTAAGCTATGGAGGAGCTACAGCACCCAGTGCAAAAGGGGAACAAATTTGTAGCCAACCACTCATGCCCCTGCACGAGACAAGGATCAACACCACCACAGCCAGTGCCCCCTCCACCAGCCAAAAACAACAGTATTATAAATAAAGGACAAAAGGAACCCCCACTCTTTCCTTGGTGCATGCCTCTCCGGGGTTTTGCCAGATCTGCCTCCGTGATGACCACACAGCAGCTGCTGCCCCCCAGGTCACTCTTCGTGTCCAGCATTTTAAAACAAGGGGGTTGATGGGGCTCCGCCCCCGCCTTCTGGTCCTCATGCGGCTATGTGGATCGGAAGCCGCTCTTCCTGAGCAGTGTACTGGAGGGGAAACAAACCAAGAAAGTGGCCACCCTCATGCCAAAGCCCAGAAATAACATTACATGCCGATTACCACCCGGGCACAGTGAGTAACAAGATGGAAGTTCTCTGACCCCCTTACATGGTAGGAACAGGTGTCCCACTCCCACTGAAGTGTGCGTCACACACACACACAAAAAAGTAAAATAAAAGTAAAAACGGAGACAGGGTTTTTCAGTGACTCGGTTGTAGACTCCCCCCACAGCAACTTCCAGGGACAGCTGAAGCAGCAGACAGGCCCCTGCTTACTAGCAAGTTGGCCTAAAAGGGATAAGAAAAAAATTGGATTTTTGTGCTCACCGTAAAATCCATTTCTCTGAGTTCATGGACGGACACAGCAGCATTGACCTTAGGGTTATATACCTTCCTTCTAGGAGAGACTAGGCAGAAAAAAAACAGCACTTTAAGTGTTAAAAACACTTCTCTCAGTACAGCAGCTCCCAGGGGGCGTGTCCCCCGGGTACATCCCACTCTCTGGAAGCAACCAGCCTCAGTTCGTAGACAAGCAGTACAAAAAAAGGAGGGGTGGGTGCTGTGTCCGCCCATGAACTCAGAGAAATGGATTTTACGGTGAGTACAAAAAATCCTATTTTCTCTTCCGTTCATGGACGGACACAGCAGCATTGACCTTAGGGACGTCCCCAAGCAGTGTCAAAAATTTTGAGGGGTGGGAAAAAACACAGCAAACCAAGCTTCACCTTAAACAAACCAGAGTTGCTCAACGGAGGAACTTCAACCTTAAACTGCCGCCTGTAAAACCTTGCGGCCAAAGGAGGCATCCGAAGATGCACTCACATCCACCTTGTAAAATTTTGAGAAGGTGTGGATTGACGACCAGGTCGCCGCCTTACATACCTGTAAGACAGACGCTTGATGACGGAAAGCCCAAGAAGCACCAATCGCCCTGGTCGAATGCGCCGTGACCTAAATGGGAGGCGCCCGCCCCTTTAGGGCATAGGCCTGGAGCACGACCTGTCTGATCCACCTAGAAATGGTGGCCGACGAGACCGCCAGACCTTTTTTAGGACCAGTCACCGATACGAACAGTGAGTCCGACCACCGAAACTGAGCCGTAGGGCTCGAACCACGTCCAAGGAATGCAAAGTGGCCTCCTTCGGGTTTTTCAGCCAAGGACATGGATGGAAGAACAATGTGCTCATTAATGTGAAAATCCGAAACAACCTTTGGAAGGAATGATGGCTGCGGTCGCAGCACCACCTTATCCTTATGGATGACTAAGTAGGGAGCCTTGCAAGACAAGGCCGCCAGTTCAGACACTCATCTGACCAAAGTAATTGCCACCAGAAAAACCACCTTCTGAGACAGAGTCAACAAGGGGATCTTCCGAATGTCCTCAAACTGAGCTTCTTGAAGCGCCGAAATAACTAAATTCAGGTCCCAAGGAGGCAGTGGAGGACGCACAGGAGGGGCCACATGCCGGACCCCCTGCACAAATGTACACACCAAGGAGTTTGCCGCCAAGGGTCGCTGAAAGTAAACAGCTAGAGCCGAGATCTGACTCTTAACCGTACTCAAGGTGAGAGCCTGATCCACTCCACAATGTAAAAACAGCATCCGGGACATCACGTATGTACGGGGGGGCCATTTCATCTCTTCACACAGAGATGTAGGCCTTCCACGTACGATGGTAAATCTTTCGTGAAGTGGACTTCCGTGCTCGTAGCATGGTAGAAATCACTGAGCCCGACAGGCCTCGGTCCTTCAACACCTGGCTCTCAACAGCCACGCCGTAAAAGCCAGCGACTGTAAAGCAGGGTGAAAGATAGGACCTTGCGACAGAAGGTCTTCTCTCAGGGGTAGACGCCAGGGAACGTCTGCCACCAGATGCACCAGGTCCGCGTACCAGGGACGGCGTGGCCAATCCGGGGCGATCAGGATTGTTGGTATCCCCTCGGCTTCCACCCTGCGCAGCAGGCGAGGAAGAAGCTGCAGGGGAGGGAAGGCGTATATTAGGCGATAGTGACCCCAAGGCGCCACCAGCGCGTCTGACGCCTCCGCCCACGGGTCCCTCGATCTGGTCACAAATCGTGACACCTTCTGATTGAGACGGGACGCTAGAAGGTCCACGTCTGGAGTGCCCCATAGTCTGAAACACCTCCGGGTGAAGCGACCATTCTCCTAGGTCTAACCTTTGGCGACTTAGATAGTCGGCTTGCCAATTCAGCACCCCCGGAATGTACACCGCCGACAGAGCTGGAATGTAGCCTTTGGCCCACCTGAGGATGTGCGCGATTTCCGTCGCTGCAGCCGAGCTTCGTGTACCCCCCTGATGATTGACATATGCCACAGCCGTGGCGTTGTCGGACTGGATTCTGATCGGCCGGCCTTGCAGACCCAGAGACTACTTGGAGAGACAACTTGATCGCTCGGAGCTCCAGTACATTGATTGGAAGGCAGGACTCCTCCTGAGTCCAGGGCCCCTGGGCTGACTGGACACCCCCCCAGCCGAAGAGACTGGCATCCGTCGTGATCACTGTCCAGTGACACGGCAGAAACGATTTCCCGGTCCGGAGTACCGGAGATGTCAGCCACCACACTAGGAGACTAAGACTGATGCTGTGTCCCTTGTACATAGGGACACAGATCGGTCACCTTCCCAGTCAGTCCCCTCCCCCTACAGTTAGAATCACTCACTAGGGTACACATTAAGTCCCTTGATCGCCCCCTAGTGGTTAACCCCTTCCCTGCCAGTCACATTTAGTGCATATTTATAGCACTGTTTGCTGTATAAATGTATAAATGTGAACGGTCCCAAAATAGTGTCAAAAGTGTCTGGTGTGTCCGCCGCAATATCGCAGTCACGATAAAAATCACTGATCACCATCATTACTAGTAAAAAAAAAAAAAAATGCTATAAAAATCTATCTCCTATTTTGTAGCCGCTATAACTTTTGCGCACACCAATGAATATACGCTTATTGAGATTTTTTTTTATACCAAAGATATGTGGAAGAATACGTATCGGCCAAAACAGGAAAAAAAAAATTTATATATATTTTTGGGGATATTATAGCAAAAATGTAAATATATTGCTTTTTTTTTTTTTCAAAATTGTTGCGCTTTTGTTTATAACGAAAAATATAAAAACTGCAGAGGTGATCAAATACCACCAAAAGAAAGCTCTATTTGTGGGGGAAAAAAATATTAAAATTTCATTTGGGTACAGTGTTGCATGACCGCGCAATTGTCATTCAAATTGTGACAGCGCTGAAAGCTGAAAAATGGCTTGTACAGGAAGGGGGTGCCCAGCATTGAAGTGGTTAACTGAAGGCACAAGAGTCCTCCTGAATAACTGCTAAATTAGAACCCACTCAGGATTGCTTATACAAGATAGATTTTCATTGCATCTTGACAGACTTGAAAATGCACTGAATGTTTTTTTTAAAAAAAGGTTTCCATTTAAAATGCCATTTGACCTTGTAACTTGACTTATATAAGTTAAGACAATACTAACATATGGAACAAACCTGCATATTCGACTGACTGTGAAGCATGAAGGGTTGTCCAGGAGGGGGTGGAAACTGTTGCCTTGGTGGAGGAAAATGCCTTATATTTGTAGATGGTTGACTGAATGGTGGAATTCCCATTGGCCCTGGAGATGGCAGGTTAATCCAAACAGGTCGCTCTCTTGTAAATCCTGGGTTATTAAATCTTTGCTGGGGTCCAGGGACAGGTTGTGGGAAATTTGGCTGTGGACCAGTACCTGGTTGGCTGAATCCTGGCTGAGGCCCAGGGTTTGGCTGGTTAAAACCAGGCTGGTTTATTCCTGGCGGGTTAAATGGTGGCTGAGGGGCAGACTGATTGAACCAAGGAGGGGGGCCTGATTGGTTAAAATTTGGCTGATTAAAATTTGGTTGACTGCCGGGTGGGTTAAAACCAGCCTATGGGGGGCGTGGCCTGGACATGCAGCGGTGAGGACGTGTTTGTTCAGAGCTCCGGCGCTGACACCGCTATAACCTGCTTTATTAGCTTTTACTTGCCGCTTTTATCTCGCCACCTATGAGGAAAAGAACAGGGAAATCTATCCCCAAATCGGGATCGCAGTCTGGATCCATAAAAAGATTTCTGGCCGCAGAACCAGAGGATGCAGAGATCATGGATGGCCTAGGCTGCTCTCCACGTGGCATGGACGCCGGAGCGGGCTCCGCCTCCCGTCGTAAGCCGGAGCTCAGACATCATTCCCCGGCCTCATCTGCCTTTTCGGACGCTGACGGCAGTTCCTCTAGACCAGTGGTCTCCAAACTGTGGCCCGAGGGCCAGATTGCCCTTTGCTTGCCTTTATCCGGCCCTTGGAGCTCTATCCCTCCCAATGATATGAGACACTATTTTGCCATCTGACACCGATAATGGAGCACCATTTCTCCCACTGACACCACGAATGGGGCACTATTCCTCCCTATGATACCAGCAATGGGGCACTATTCCTCCCCCTAATACCAGATGTTTACTCCCACTGATGCTAGGAAAATTTTCACTCCTGCTGGCCAAAGTCCGGCCCTCCAAGAGTCAAGGACAATAAACTGGCCCTTTGTTTAGAATGTTTGGAGACCGCTGCTCTAGACGCTCGGAGGTTGCAGCCCTGGTGGACATCTTGCCGACCAAATCTGAACTGGCGTCTATGTTCCTGAACCTTGAGCGGTCCATCAAGAAGGAAATCTCGGCGGTCCGCGGGGACAACTCTCAAGTTTTGAAGCGCGTGGAGGAATCTGAGCTGCGCCTTGATCGCCAAGTGGCGGCCATCAGAAGCCTACAGGCCTCAACTAGATCCCTCGCTATCGCACACAGGATGGCTATATACAAAACTGAGGACCAGGAAAATCGCGCCAGGAGGAATAACATACGCATCAGAGGCCTACCAAAGGCAACCATGACCTCCTCCCTTCCGTGCGCGGCATCTTTAATGGTATGTTGGGCCTGGCGGCGGACCATCCGCTCAAGATAGACAGAGTGCACAGGACATTGCGCCCGCGAAAGCTCTCCTCTGATACCCCGAGAGATGTAATCTGCAGGGTCCACTATTATGAGGAGAAGGAGCGCATTATGCGAAAGGCTCTGGAATCGGCCTCCCTGGACTTTGATGGCGCCTCCCTATCATTTTACCTGTATCTTGCTAAGGAAACTCTGGACTGTCGCAGGGCCCTGAAGCCCTTGACAGAAAAACTTAGAGCCGCGTTCATTAACTATCGTTGGGGATTCCCGTCGGCCCTGATCGCTCATCGAGACGATAAGATGGCGATTCTTCATTTCCCTGAAGACCTGGAATCGTTCTGCCTGGATGTCAACATCACCCCTCCTGAACTCCCCGGCTGGCAAGATGTTATCCCCACCCTGCCCATGGCAGTGGCAGAAAGTAGGCCGCAAGCTTCGCACTGTGGCTACGGAGGCCTCCCCCCAGTTGGAGTGATTTAGGCCCTGGGTGTCTGCGGTCTCCTCGTTCATCTGATCGCTCTTTTCTTTTGGCCGAGCATTTTTATTTTAGTTATTTTTTGTTGTTTCTTTTTGTTCCACAAGTATCTTGGCCTCCTCTGCTCCTCAAGATCAGACTCTGGGTCCCAGGTCCCTCCTTTCCCAGGTTCTCAAGTTTACGGACACATGGTTTCACTTTGTCCCTGTTCTTTTTTCGTTTTGTTTTTGATCTATTTTAACCCTATTTTGTTTTTCAGTTTTTCACATCTTTTTTAGTCCGCAGGTTTAGTATTGCGTATGCTATTGTTATTATGTACTAATTATGGTGTCAGCGCTGGGGTCGCATGGCGGCGATCACGGTATTTTCAGTGCTCGTTGCCGGCTCCCCAGTGCTATTCTGTCCCCTTATTGGGATGAGTGGCGTGGCTTTGCGCTCTCGTGCTCTCACTTCGCTGGAGGTGGGGGTGGCGGGCCGCTCATGCATCCCTTTCTTGCACAGCATTCATTTGCGTGCGAACGCTGAGTATTCCCCTCGGGGGGGATATGTCTATGTGTTATCTTGTTGGTGATTGTCTTTTTCCCCTATCTCTCTCTCTTTTTCATTCTTAGTCTTGTCTCATCCCTTTTCTTCTCCCTGCCCCCTGTTTCTCCCTCCCACCACAGGTGCGCCCTCCATCGATCTGCGGTACTGAGCTCCTTCTGTCGATTCCCATGGCTACCTTGAATATAGTTTCCCTGAACGTTCGGGGTCTCCATGCCCCAGGTAAGAGACATAACCTATACAGAGAGCTGAGTCGCTTGCAGGGGGATGTAGTGCTCTTGCAGGAGACCCATCTCACCCACACCACTTCGGTGAGGCTTTTCTCTCCATGATACCCAACCTGGTATTATAGTTTATCCGATGTACATAAAGCCAAAGGTGTAGCCATTGGATTCCGTAGGGGGACCTCCTTTACTTTAGACTCTATGCTTAGTGATGACTTGGGTCGCTTCCTTTTCTTGAGGGGCAGCTTGGGTAGTATGCCTTGCACCATCGCCACGTTGTATGCCCCCAACCGGGATCAGATCGCCTTCAACCGCCCTTAGAAACTTCTTTGGGTCACTCCTGCATTTCGCAGAGACGTTTAAAGTCTTTGCGTAAATGTTTACATACAGCTCAACTGATGGATGTTTGGAGGGTCATGCACCCGCGGGTGAAGGACTACACTCATTTCTCCCACTTACACCACACCTATTCTAGAATAGATAATTTTTTTATTGATCACCACTACCTCACTCTCCCCACGGCTTCCAGTATTGCCACGACCCTTATTTCAGATCATGCTCCGATCACCCTTACATTATCTATTCCCTCCCTGCCCTGTAGACCCTCGAATTGGAAACTCAATGATCATCTGCTTGCTGACGACATTGATAAGAAGCTACTCAGTGAGGACCTGGCCAGGTATTTTGCAGACAACACGCTCCCGGATATTAAGCTGGGTACGTTATGGGAGGCCCACAAAGCCTTTATTAGGGGGAAACTTATTGAGCTGGGCTCCAGGAAAAAGAAAGAGCGAACTTCCAAACAATTAGAATTGATCTGCGATATTGAAATTCTTGAGCGTCGCCATAAAGCTAGCCAGTCGCAATCGGTTTTTGAGGTCCTGACCCAGAAAAGAGGATCTGAAAGCTCTCTTTTACCTGGAACAGAAACAGACTTTTCGCATAGTTGCTCAGCGACTACACAAATGGGGCAATAAACCGGGTCGCCTCCTGGCCCGTTCCCTACAACAAAGGAAGTCTGCAACCTTCGTTGCTAAGATAAAAACCTTGCACGGTTCGTTGGTACATGAGACGCCGGCCATAGCCAGGGAATTTCGCTCTTTTTATCAAGCTTTATACCACGTTCACAGCACCGTTCAGGATAAGGATGCTAGGTCCCAACTTATTCGTGACTATTTATCCCACGCTAAGTTATCCAAACTTTCATTAGATTCCCTGTCCTTCTTAGAGGGGGAACTTACCACCTCTGAAATGCGTGTTGCCCTGAAAGCCATGGCCAGTAGTAAGGCCCCGGGCCCTGATGGCCTCACTGTGCTGTATTATCGATCCTTTGTGGATCTTCTAATACCACACCTGACCAAATATGTCAACGTTGTTCCAGAAGGAGGTGTTCTCCGGCCTGAAACTCTCCACGCACATATCACCGTTATTCCCAAACCCGGTAAGGACCCCTGTAGTTGTAGTAGTTATAGACCCATTTCCCTGCTGAATATTGACGCTAAAATATATGCCAAGGTGATTGTGAACAGACTTCTCCTGCTTCTCCCCCAATGGGTCTCTGCGGATCAGACAGGATTTATTCCCAGCAGGGAGGAACGGGACAATTCCCTTTGCACTCTTTCTCCGATATCGTACGTTCGTCGGTCCTCCCAGCCCACCCTTCTTTTATCCACAGACGCGGAGAAAGCGTTTGACAGGGTGGACTGGGAGTACCTGTTTGCAACTCTCTCCCATCTGAGTATCGGCCCCTCTTTTGTTTCCCAAATTTCTGCCCTATACTCCTCCCCCACAGCTCAACTCTGTATCAATGGCTCCCTGAGTGACCCCTTCACGCTCCATAATGGTACCTGTCAAGGGTGTCCCCTCTCACCTATCCTGTTCGCCCTTTCCCTTGAACCCTTCCTCTCCATGGTTAGGCATAATCCAGATATTCAGGGGATCACTGTGGGATCTGTAGATGACATCTTGTTTTATGTGCAGCAACCCGCGTTAACATTACCTAATTTGATGTCCGCCTTCTCCATGTTTAGTGCCATTTCCAACTTCAAAATCAATATGACGAAATCTGAAATTCTCAACCTTTCCATCCCAGCTAGAACCGTAGCCCTTTTAAAAGAGTCCTTCCCCTTCAGCTGGCACCCTCGCTCCCTTAAGTATCTTGGCATATATCTTACACCCAATATTTCTTCCCTATTTTGCGCTATTATATTATATACGATAAGGTCTGCAGAACTGGACCCAATTGGCACATTCCTGGTTGGGGAGACTCCGAGTTGTGAAGATGAACATACTGCCCAGGCTATTGTTCCTATTTCAAATGATCCCCTTTAGGGTCCCAGTAGGATTTTTCACGTTGATAAGATCCCTCCTCTGCAGATACATTTGGAACAGGAAGCGACCCAGGCTAGCTAGGACCATTCTCATTAGGGCTAAGAGTGATGGAGGCCTTGCCCTCCCAGATGTCAAGGGTTACTATTTGGCCGTGGTCCTCAATAGGATCTCGGATTGGAGGTTTCATAGGAACACCAAGTTGTGGGTAATCTTGGAGGAGGCTCGGACCTTTTCACACAACCGAGGAGGTGTAGAACCTTGGCTGTGTCTACTTCTCCCCTCACCCAATCTACACTAATGATTTGGGACTCCCTATGCAAATCCCACAATTGGACATACAACTCCCCCCTGATGCCTCTAGCGGGCCATAACTACTTCCCGCCTAGGAATATGTACTCATCTGGCAGTACTCGGTCTTTGGGAAATGCATCCCTGCTTCATCACGTGATTACTCCCTCTGGCATTGCCCCACTGGCTGACCTAATGGGTCCCTCCCCTAGCACACCTCTGGACCATTGGAAATACCGTCAACTTACTGCTTTTGTGTGATCTCTCCCACAGCCTATACGTTCGCTATCTTACTTGACGCAGGTGGAAGCTGCACTGGCGGTAGATCGCCCTATTGAGAGACCTCTCTCCCATTTTTATAAAGTGTTACAATCACTCTCCACTTCAGGTTGGCCCTTTTTCATACATAACTGGGAGAGGGACGTTAATAAGGAATTTTCGGAGTTTCAGATCTCTACAATCCTATGCCTTGCTCACACCTCCTCAATTTCATCGAGGTCCGCAGAAGTTAAATATAAACTGCTCACTAGAGGGCACCTCAGTCCAGTGGTGCTTCATAGCATTTTTCCTCAGATCTCCCCCCTCTGTTGGCGAGGTTGTGGGGAACGGGCGACACACGCTCACATATGGTGGTATTGCCCAAATATCCGCCCATTCTGGTGTTCTGTCCTTCACTGGATGAAGGAGATCCAGGGTTATGAGACCCCCTGTGACCCCTGGGTTGTTTTGCTCCATTGTACAGACCGGCCAGTCAGTTTATATAAAAAATCTATGATGCTGCACTTGCTAAACTCGGCAAAATCCCTGATTCCTAAGTTTTGGAAACAGACTGCTATCACTTCTCTGTGCCAATGGCTGGAGGCGGTTGATCACACTTATTATATGGAAGATCTCACACACTCTTAAGAACAAATCCGACCTTTCACGTAAAATATGGTCTGACTGCTTTGTCTTTAAATATAACCCAGTTTATGCTGATCTTATGTCCCCATCTGTATAATAATTTGAGACATGGTATCTTGGTATGACTTATATGTATGGTAGGTACCTGTGGTGGAGAAACTCTCTCCCTCTCCCCTCTTTCCCTCCTCTCTCTTTTCTATCCTTGCCCTCTCCTTCTGACTCTTCTTCTGTCCTCCTCTTCTTCTTCCCTGGTGTTTTTTTTTTGTGTTGGATATGAAGTGTGCAATTCATCAGAAGCGGGTCTGATTGCCCATTTATGTATGTCGTTCTGGTAATGATGTAATTTTTGTACCATTGTCATTTCTGATTGCCACTTGTTCCTATTTATTGTCTTGTAAAAATGTATTAAAACAAAAAAAAACAGCCTGTGAGCCTGGTGGATTAAAGTTGGGCTGAGGACCAGATGTATTAATCCTGGCTGGTTGAATCCAGGTTGAGTAAAGCCTGTCTGTGGCCCAGGGGGATTAAAGCCTGCTTGTTGACCAGGTCCAGGAGGATAAAAGTTAGACAGGGGTGGATAAAATCTCTGTTGGTGTGGCTGGTTAAAGCCCTGCCCTGGTGGACTGAAATGATGGTTAGGAAACCATGGCTCTGCAAGCAATGGAAAACATATTTGTTAATTCGACATTTAATAAAACTAACTACAGTTATAAGGATTAAAATGATTTCAAATTGTATATACAAAAACATAACAGTATAAAGCACAACACTAACAAGAGAACAAATACAATTTCATGTTATTACCTCATTCAGAATGTCAGGAAACCTCATTTATAAACAGGGGGTGATGAGCAGGATCAGCCTTAAGCAATACTAGTCTGTCAACTAGTTTTATCCACGGCTCATTCTCAAATAAACGTTAGGCAACGTTCAACTCTACTCCAAACTTTTATTTTTGTTTTGTTCTGTGCTGTCAAAATATCTGACATCTCCTGAGGGCTCCAGTGCAAATATACTTAACCATATTGCTTATTTGCCTCATATATTACACAGGGTATTGCCCTGTAGTTTGACCTCATTTGAACACTCCAAGCTGTCAAAAGAGGGATGACTGACCCCCGCTTATCAAACAATTAACCTACTGATGCACCTCTCCCTTACAATATGCCACACTACAACCACAGCCAGCCTTTTTAGTTACACTTTTCACAAGCATTGCTTTAATTGGTATCAGACCTATTAAAGAGGAGTTCTGCCTGGGGGAAAAAAATTAAGTATTTCAACAGCTACAAATACACTTACCTTACAGGGGAGCCCACGATGTCGGCACTCTAGCCGATTTTGTCGTAAGGGAAAGCGGCAGTGAAGCCTTTCGACTTCACAGCCAGTTCCCTGCTGGCCCGGCGGTGGCGGAAGGAGGCCAAATTTCCGAGGGACAGTGCCGCAGAGCTGTCTTCCGGAAGCGGGGAAGGATACCTGTCAAAAACAGGTACCCGTTTGGGGGCCGGTGTACAGATAAGCAGAGGTTCCACTTTTGGGTGGAGCTTCACTTTAAATATCATTTAGTTGGCAAATGCATTCGAATTAAATATGTGCCAATATATATGTAGTGGCAGGACTTTCTCCTTTAGCAGCTACCACCCCCACTGATGAGCCAACAAATGCTTTAAAAGTTCAATTGGCTCTGCCACCCATCCACAACAAACGCCCTGTTGCAGACGGTTACCCATGGTTGCCCCATCATTAACCATCTACAGCAAGAAATATTTATTCCAGGGGTGGGGGCCACTGCCCAGTCTCAAGACGCTGCCAGCTGAGTGTCTACCTCGAATGTACATGATGGAAAAGGCTGTAAAGTGAAGTTCTGGACAGGTACGGCTTTACCTTTTGCCACAGCAAGACTTATGGTCTTACAGTGGTTTTTGAGGACTGGGTCAGAGGGACAGAAGTGATAAGAAATCTCCCATATATGCACTGGTTTGGGAACATTATGAATTTTTCTTTATTCTTGAGCTCTACCAATCACTGAAGACAATAGAGCAATAAAACCATGTACCTCCAATGAAGAATTTCTCACGTTCAGGCTGGAGTGGTGGTGGGTTCCTCCAAGGTTCTTGAATTCTTGGCGGTGGATTGAAATTGCCAGGCGGAGGACCCGGAATGTGCTGAAAGTCTGGCATGCCCTATTTAAACACAATAGCCTGATTATGAGGGGTAAAAGCATAGTGGTAAACATTGAAAAAGTAAGCAACACCTATACGAAATAATTAAGGTGAGCATATACTATACAATTTCCATTAGATTTACCATTGGCAGAGTGCAATGGCCTGCCAGGATTTTCACACTAATGTGACTTTATTCAAGGCTATCACCTACTGCAGAGTTTGGTTTATTGAATCAAAAGAAAAGCATTATAAGAAGTCAAGTCTTAAATGAACTACAAATTCCTCATTAAGCTCCACGTTTCCATTCATTATACTCCATCCAGCCCACCTCCTTAACAAAAGATAAGGTGGCCCTAATCCTTTTACAGAATTATACCCTATTTTTCAGCTTCTTTATCCCCTTAAATATCCATCTAGTTAAGAAATTAACATTCTCTTGCACACAATCACTACACAAATTATACTTTACATTTCCACATCTCTTGTTAATTACATGATGCTATCTGCAGTAATCTATTCAAGCACTGCAGATAACTTGGCCTACTGGTGAAAAGAAATGAAACTTGGCATAAATTGCTTAGCACAAAGTTAATCTTAAAGAGAAAACAGAATAAAAGGATATCTAACAGCTATTGTGTGACTTACAGAAAGGGTCACTCATACTTCCAGAAGACTAATTAAATATGTTAAAGTCTTTGTAACTTAATGAATCTTTCAATAAATTGCTTCCAACATCTACAACATGTTTTCATTAATTTCATTTCATATGCAAGTGTTCTATTAGAATTCTAATGATGGTTAAGCAGGGTCAGGCAGACAATTGAGAACAGAGCTTAGAGATTAATGACCAATATAGCCCTGTACGCACATTCTATTCGCCAGCATGAGTATAAAATTTCAAAGTATTTGCACGCTAACTTTTTATCAATGCCAATTTTTCTCTTGAATGAACAGGAACTGTCTTTTGAAAAGCAATAATGTTACATCAAAAACGATAACTATTGGAAAATATATGTACTTTTAACCCTTGCTACTGACCACGAGGTCATACATTGGGAAAAACGGTTGATGGCAAATTATAGGAGAAGCCCTTCCTATCACATGCACATAACTTTGTAGACCAACAGGCCACAGAAGCAGGATGAGACTCCTGTAACACGAGTATGTACAAGACTGGAAGCTGTACTGAAAGCGGTATTAAACATAAAACCAAAAATGTAATATTGATGCATTAGTTTTCCTTATGTTAAAACTTTTTTTTTTCATCTGGTGAGCTGGTCAGTAACACACCTCCTGTATTAGGGTGCCCCTACTCTGGATGAAGCAAAGGGGATCGGATGTGTCCGGCAGCTGAGCGGGGACGGGACTGAAGGAGAAATCTCCTTCACCCGTCCTCATAGCTCTGCTGGGCGGAAGTGACGTCAAAACGTCAGTCCCGCCCAGCCTCTTAAAGAAACATTTTTTTTTTTGTCATTTGAAAAAATGACATTTTTTTTTTTTATTTTTTTTTTTGCATTTAAGTCTAATTATGAGATCTGAGGTCTTTTTGACCCCAGATCTCATATTTAAGAGGACCTGTCATGTTTTTTTCTATTACAAGGGATGTTTACATTCCTTGTAATAGGAATAAAAGTGATCAATTTTTTTTTTTTTTTTTTCAGTGTAAAAAATTATAAAACTAAATAAAAATAAAGAAGAAAACCCCAAAAAAATGTTTTAAAGCGCCCCGTCCCGACGAGCTCGCGCGCAGAAGCAAACGCATACGCGAGTAGCGCCCGCATATGAAAACGGTATTCAAACCACACAAGTGAGGTATCGCCGCGATCGTTAGAGTGAGAGCAATAATTCTAGCCCTAGACCTACTCTGCAACTCAAAAAATGCAACCTGTAGAATTTTTTAAACGTCGCCTATCGAGATTTTTAAGGGTAAAAGTTTGACGCCATGCCACGAGCGGGCGCAATTTTTAAGCGTGACATGTTGGGTATCATTTTACTCGGCGTAACATTATCTTTCACAATATATAAAAAAATTGGGCAAAATGTATTGTTGTCTTATTTTTTAATTAAAAAAAGTGATTTTTATCCAAAAAAAGTGCGCTTGTAAGACCGCTGCGCAAATACGGTGTGACAAAAAGTATTGCAATGACTGCCATTTTATTCCCTAGGATGTCTGCTAAAAAAAATATATAATGTTTGGGGGTTCTGATTAATTTTCTAGCAAAAAAATTGTGATTTTCACATGAAGGAGAGAAGTGCCAGAATTTACCTGGTGGGCAAGTGGTTAAGCAATCACATTCAAACTCATGTTAAATAGGAATCAGTACACACCTGCCATCATTTAAAGTGTCTCTGATTAACCTCAAAGAGAGTTCAGCTGTTCTAGCAGGTCTTTCCTGACATCAGTGGGATCTAATTCTTAAAAGGTATCAGTTAGAAGGGTACCAAATAATTTCTAAGGCATTAGAGATTCCATGGAACACAGTGAAGACAGTCATCAAGTGGAGAAAATATGGCCCAACAGTGACATAGCCAAGAACTGGACGTCCCTCCAAAATTTATGAAAAGCCAAAAAGAAAACTGATCAAGGAGGCTGCCAAAGGGCCTACAGCAACATTAAAGAAGCTGCAGGAACATATGACAAGTACTGGCTGTGTGGTACATGTGACAACAAACTCCCGTATTCTTCATATGTCTGGGCTATGGGGCAAAGTGGCAGACAGAAGCATTTTCTTACCAGGAAAAACATCCAAGCCCGGCTAAATTTAGCAAAAACACATCTGAAGTCTACCAAAAACATGTGGGAAAAGTGTTATGGTCTGATAAAACCAAGGTTGAACTTTTTGGCAACAATTCCAAAAGATATGTTTGGTACAAACACAACACTGCACATCACCAAAAGAACACCATACCCACAGTGAAGCATGGTGGTGGTGGCATCATGATTTGGGGCTGTTTTTCTTCAGCTGGAACAGGGGCCTTAGTCAAGGTAGAGGGAATTATGAACAGTTTCAAACAGTCAATATTGGCACAAAAGCTTCAGGCTTCTGCTAGAAATCTGAACATGAAGAAGAACTTTATCTTTCAGCATGACAATGATCCAACGCGTACATCAAAATCAACAAATAAATGGCTTCACCAGAAGATGATTAAAGTTTTGGAATGGCCCAGCAAAAGCCCAGACCTGAATCAGATTGAAAATCTGTGGGGTGATGTGAAGAGGGCTGTGCCCTTGCATTCTGAGAGATTTGGAGTGTTTTTGCAAAAAAAGAGTGGGCAAAGTTAAGTCAAGATGTGCCTTGCTGATAGACTCATACCCAAAACAACTGAGTGCTGTAATAAAAATAGGATTTTTATAACAGCTTAGGCTGGGTTCACACTACGGTTTTCCCGTCCGTCAGCCGCATACGATTTCAGTATTGAAAACGTACGGGCCCGGACGGGAAAACGTATAGATAGAGAATGCATTGCAAATCGTATGCACTCAGATGCATCCGGGTGCGTACGATTTGCTGGCAAAACGTTTTTTAAACGTCCGCAAAACCGTGTTCAACCACGGTTTTGCGGTCGTTTTTAAAACAGTATGGCAAACGCATACGTTTTCCTTTAACATTAATGTTAATGGAAAACGCACATGTGTGCGGTTCCATACGTTCCCGTCCGTTTCAGCCGCATACGGTTTTCCATATAAATCGTATGCGGCTGACGGACGGGAAAACCGTAGTGTGAACCCAGCCTTACCTGTAAAATCCTTTTCTTGGAGTACATCACGGGACACAGAGTCTTAGTCTTAGTCATTACTAAGTGGGTTATATTCCACCTTCAGGTGCTGGACACTGGTGTAATCAATTAGAACAGGAAGTTCCCTCCCTATATAACCCCTCTCATACTGGGAGAACCTCAGTTTTTGTAGCAAAGCAATAAGTGTCCCAATATCCCCAAACAAGAGGGGCGGAAAATCTGTGTCCCGTGATGTACTCCAAGAAAAGGATTTTACAGGTAAGCTGTTATAAAAATCCTATTTTCTTTATCGTACATCACGGGACACAGAGTCTTAGTCTTAGTCATTACTAAGTGGGATGTCCAGAAGCAATGCTTACTGAGGGGAGGGAGACACCAACAACGCAGACTGCCATCAGACATGAGGACCTGTAATGCTGCCTGCAGCCTACTGCGCCAAGAAAGGCTGCATCCTCCTGCCGTCTTGCGTTCATCTGATAGGGATTAGTGAACGTAAACACAAACGACCAAGTTGCGGCCTGGCAAATCTGAGTCATAAAGGCTTGGTAATGCACCCCGCATAAAGTGCTTACTATCCCGGTAGGGTGCACCCCAAATGAAACAGGGGGAGCCCTCTCTTTAACCGCAAGCCTGAATAATAACCTGATGAATCAACATTTGACAACAGTTGATTTAGAAGCTGCCTGCCCTTTGCTGGGGCCTCCTGGTAGCGCAACAACATCAGTTTTCCGTATGCGAGCAGCCGTTTCAGATAAGTCTTGACCTCTCTTATGCTAACGAGAGAGCGTCTAGCCATTTTAATAGCTGACCTGAACACTGCCCACCCACATCTAGGGTCTTTTGGCAGTAAAACAAAACGTTAAAAATCTATCTGAAGGTTTCCAGATATAGAAATCTAACTTCTCTCATCTCTATTGAGAGAAACAGAATAACCTTTCCTTCTGCGGACCAAGGTCTTGAAAAAAGGAAGGCAAAAATATCCTGAATTCAAATGAACACTGGATTCTTCTAGTAAATAAGGTTGGGTGAGGATTTAACATCACCCTTCTTGTAAAAATAATTATGTATGGCTCTATACAAAAAAAGTTGCCAATTCTCTCTTGCGGATGCAACCGCAACCAAGAACATCAATTTCCTCCTTAAAAGGATGAAGGGAATTATGGTGCATCAGCCCAAGGTGCTGACCCTGTAAGCTGACAAAACTAGATCCAATCCTCCGAGCACAAGGGTGACCTAACTGGTGGACTTATACACGCCACCCCTTGTATAATGGCCCGGATCAAGAGTGTGACACAAGCGACCTCTGAAAATATTGACAAGGCCGAGATCGGATCCTTGATGGAACTTAAGGCTAGCTCCATCTCCTTTCCAATGTAGGAAGGCAAGAATTTTACCTATGACATACTACCAAGGATGCCACCCCTTGGTTTCACACCGGGAACATGGGCCTTCCAGACCCTAGGATATCTGGTCCTGGAGGCCAGCTGTCCTGTATGAATCAAGGTAACTGCCGCTGATTCTGAACGCCCCGACCCTCAAAAATGCGGGCTATAACAACCAGACCATTAATACCCATGTATGCAAGACAGGATGTAACCCTGCAAAGCAGGCCTGAACAATCTATAAGGGACTCTGGGTCCTCAACTATGAGCTCTGCTGTCTCTGCACAGTAAGGTCGTATGGGCTATGCCGGAGCAATTAGGTCAGCTTCTGTTCTCCTCTGATGTAGCATGGAAGCCACAAAGTCGCGGCACTGGGGGGAGAGAACACATAAACCAGCGACAGCTGGTCCCCCAGGATCATTAACACATCTGTCCCACATGCGGGTGGATTCTTTGTTCTTGACACAAAGCTGTTCAGTTTCTTGTTGAACCTGGACGTCAATACCCCTTATTTACAGGGTACGGTTTGTGACATTTGGTCAGAAAAAAGTCGGGGTGTAGAGGTCAATCTCCCGGACACAATGTTGACGGATCCAGTGAATCGCCTGTCAATCTTGCATTCCATGAAATGACGATTGTCAAACAGGCAAGGCCCAAGCTTCTCCCTGGTAAACCAAGTAAACCACTAGAGAGGCATTGTCAGATTGTATTCTGACAGAACAACCCTGTAACCTAAAGTTTCAGGCCCTTAAGCCAGATGCTCCATCCGTAGTTCTGAAAAGCTGACGGATAAGGCTTACTTGGGGATTGACCACCTCCGCTGGGCTGTGGTCTCTTCCAGGCCTGGCCTCTATCCCTAGAGGCCAGCCCTCGCCCAGGTAACGGGTATGAAGGATCTTCCCTTCTGACAATTATTTAGTTAAAAATCATCAACTGAAATTCCAGCATATCCCTGGGACCAGACTCCTTGGATAATGCAAGGTTAGGATCCACTCACTCCAGGCCGACAGAATAGTGTTTATATCAGCCTTGAATAAAACTGAGCATAGGGAACTGTCTTGAATGAAGCCGGCATACTCCCCAACACCTTAAGCAAAAGGTAGAATGTAAGGAACTGTTCCTTGCCGTGAACACATAGACCAGCTTTCTCATAGCGATGATCTTGTCTGAGGCCAAAAAACTCTCCTTTTTGGGCTGCCCACATATTCCAAGCTTCTTGTCAATGAAGGAATGTACTTGCAGACTGGGATCCTAACCCAGGAGTTCCAGATACTTAACCATGCTGGACTCCCCTAGGCCCAGCCATGCTACTGACTGATCTGTGAGCAGGAGTTTGCCTTGGTATGCCATTAATGCTATACCCTGGGCCTTCAGACCTCCCAGGCACGGTGGCTAACCCAAGGGGCAAGACCACCAACTGGGGCCAGTGCTGCTCCCCTGCGAAACGCAGACAACCTCTGCAGCGCCATGTAAATAAACACATATGCAAATGGCTCCCCATATGTGCATGCGGCAAGCTTTAAAGCCATATGCCTCTCTGGAAGCGTGTGTTCATGGAAGCGTGTGATCATGGAAGCATGAATTCATACAAATAAGTTTTAGGCAAAAACATAAAAAAGGGGGCGTGCTGTATACACGCATACATATAGCATGTGAGCTATGAACAAGCCTCTTGCAAGCAAGTGTGCGCTCTGAACGTGTTATGCAGCATTGTGCAACATGTACCCCTGCAGACACGTATTCCTATGCAAGCCCAAGGAATCCTGTATAATTAAGGAAACCTAATTATCATGCCTCATTAAGCAACCACGCAGAATCTAGGCAAACATGCATCGTTATGCGATTCAGCATTTTTCATGCGATCAAACATCTCATGCATTTTTAAGCACTCCTGTGCGGACAAGTACCCTTGTGTGACCAAGGACTCTTGTATGATCAAGCACCCCTGTGCGATCCAGCATCTTTATGCAATCAAGCATTTTAATGCGATTTTAGGCATCTCTGTGAAAAATAAGCCTCTCTATGTGTTCAAGTATCCTGGGTAATCAAGGACTGTTGATCAGGCAACCATGTGTGATCCAGCTTCTTTATGCATTCAAGCATCTTTTGCGATCATAGGCATTTCTGCGGACACAACCTCTCTGTGTGACCAAATATCCCTGGGTAATCCAGGACTCGGGTGATCAGGTAACCATGTGTGATCCCGCATCTTTATGCACTCCAGCATATTTATGCAATCTTAGGCATTTCTGTGAAAACAAGCCTCTCTGTGTGACCAAATATCCTTGGGTAATCAAGGACTCGGGTGATCAGGTAACCATGTGTGATCCCGCATCTTTATGCACTCCAGCATCTTAATGCGATTTTAGGCATTCCTGTGAAAACAAGCCTCTCTGTGTGACCACATATCCTTGGGTAATCAAGGACTCAGGTTATCAGGTAAACATGTGTGGTCCAGCATCTTTATGCACTCCAGCATCTTTATGCGATTTTAGGCATTCCTGTGGAAATAAGCCTCTCTGTGTGACCACATATTCTTGGGTAATCAAGGACTCGGGTTATCAGGTAAACATGTGTGATCCCGCATCTCTATGCACTTAAGCATCTTTATGCGATTTTAGGCATTCCTGTGGAAACAAGCCTCTCTGTGTGACCAAATATCCTTGGGTAATCAAGGACTCGGTTGATCAGGTAACCATGTATGATCCAGCATCCTTATGCACTTAAGCATTTTTATGCGATTTTAGGCACGTTGATGTGATTAACCATCCTTATGTGACCATGTAAAATCATACCAACAAAAAACATGTATCTTTATGTGATCTACAATAAAACATGCTCTTTTACTTGTTTTTACCCCACATGCATTTTGAACATTCCAAACTCATGCAAACATGCGGACTGGTAAAGAGGCAGTTATGCTCCGCATATGTGCGTGTCCGCAAACCTGCAACGTTAGCCACATGCACCAGCAACTATGCATCCCCCAGTTGTGCATTTGGTTAGCCTGAAGCCAACACCAGAATGAGGACCTTATGGAGACAGAGGCTCTGGCCGTCTTAGGCTGAGGGAAGTTATATGCAGCTTGAATCTCTGAAAAGACTGCAGCTGCAACCAGAGCTTGTGGGGCTTCTGATAGCTTCTCCTAATTAGGCTCACCTGTTACCTTCATCCTCAGGTCTTTCAATCCCCCTGTTTGAGGATTTAGAGCAGGGAAAGGGGCACACCCTGTTTTCTGCTTATGAGGATGCCATAGCAGTTAACCTCTTAAGACCCATAAATGCAATGCAATGCCACAAACATATGCAGAGTGACTGCAATGTTGGGGGAGGCTGCAACGTCTGATAGGGCTGATAGCTCCTTCTGTGAACTGTCTTAAGTCTCTACAGGGGAGGATAGTATCATGCAAGCATGATAAAGGGCCCCCAGATTCAGGTGGTGATACCCTTTATATTCCTACCCCTGAACCCTCTTTACGGGGAGACAAAAAGTCCTAAGCCAAAAGCAGAGGAACTTAACCCTGGTGCATCAACGGCTGAACTTAGTCTAGCAACATAATGCCTGCTAATCCGCACAGCTAGATGCTGAGTAGGCGTCTTAGATGAGTCTGTATTCAATCCACCCAAGGTGCTTACGTGCCCCAAGCTACTGTGTCCCCCTGGCTTTACAGAGCTCCAACGTCTGGGCCTTTTGAAGGGGCCACCCTACGTCTGCACCATGAGCCGGCGAGCACGCGTGCGCCAGCGGCAACCACATCGTCCCCCCCAAAGCACGCCCCCCTTGCACACGTGCGCTTAGGGAATGGTGGGGGCGGGGGGAGAGAGGGATCCCCCAAGGAGCGCTGTGGACCCGGACTACGAGGGACCCCCCCATCGTGGCAGAGCCTGAAGTGGAGGAAGTAAGCCGCACCATAGATCAGCTAACCTTGAGCTTCCTGAAAAGCATGGTAAGCGAAACACCAGGCATGTCTTTTTACTGACTTTAGCGGTGGAAAACAGATAAGACATGCAGCTACTCATGACAATCCAGCCCTGTCCAGGGGAGATCTATGGGTACTACAGCCATCCTGCCTTAACAGACATAGTGGTCTCTTTGCCCAGGCACACCTGCATTATAGACAAGACCCAATAGCCCCTTAGGAGAGGACTAGGACCAGCTAGGGGAGGTATATGGGTGCCAGAGCCATCCTGTCTCAAAAGACATAGTGGTTAAGTTGCCCATGCATAGAAGCACAAAAAGATAGGCGAGACCCAAAATCCCCAATGGAAGACCTACTGTCGGACCATGTCCCGTAGGTACCTCCTCTTACCTTTCCACGCTGCAGGGTATTTGCAAAGCAAGAGGCCCAGCCTTCACCCCTCACCGTGGGCTTCATCTCAGACCTTCAGGGACCGGGGTCCATAGCAGGTACACCTCTCCCCTGTACCTATATAGCACCCTGGCAGCAGAAAACATTTGGTCTTTGGCATCGACCAATGTACTGGAACCCAGGGTCCAGCTCTCAGAGAGAAACATTATAGGCAAAACCTTGCTCTTCGTACTGAGGCCCGGGTACCGTCCATTTTGGCTATGAAGCACCTTGGACGGATCCGGATTTTATGGAGGCTTCTTAAATCCAGCATGGATCCCTCCAGTGGAGCTCCTCAGAGCACATGTTCACTCGTAACCAACACCTTAGACACTGGTGAAAAAACTGAGGTGCTCCCAGTATGGGAGGGGTTATATAGGGAGGGAGCTTCCTGTTCTAATTGATTACACCAGTGTCCAGCACCTGAAGGTGGAATATAACCCACTTAGTAATGACTAAGACTAAGACTCTGTGTCCCGCGATGTACGATAAAGAAATCAAAAAGGTGCTTCAACAAAGTATTAGTTTAATCACTTCCCGCCCGGCCTATAGTAAAATGATGGCTGGGCGGAGATTAAGTTATCCTTACTGGGCGTCATATGACGTCCAGCAGGATAAACTTCTAGCATGCGCCCGTGGGGGCGCACAGCACGGCGATCGGTGGTGCGGCGCATAAGTCTGACACAATCCCTGACAAAGTGTCTTTACCATGTGATCAGCCATGTCCAATCACAGCTGATCATAGTGTAAACAGTAATGCCGCGTACACACCATCACTTTATGTGATGAAAAAAAATGACGTTTTTAAAAACGTCACTTTAATTGACTGTGTGTGGGGGAAAACGTCGTTTTATGTCTTGTAAAAAACGACCAAAAAAAATTGAAGCATGCTTCAATTTTATGTGTCGTTTTTCAAAAGTGCACTTTTTACTTCACAGAAATTGACCGTGTGTAGCAAAAAACTTCGTTTTCTAAGACGTTTTTTCATCCACGCATGCCCAGAAGCTACTTATGAAGTGAGCTTCAATGGAAAAACGTGGTGGAACGTAACCTCACTTTGCAAGATCATTGTGAGAAAACGATGGTGTGTAGGCAACTTCGTCTTTGAAAATTGAAGTTTCAAAAACGTAATTTTTTACTTCACAGAAAGTGTCGTTTTTTTTCATCACATAAAGTGATGGTGTGTACGCGGCATAAGAGCCATTTATTAGCTTTTCCTCACTTGCGTCAGACAAATACGAGTAGATGAGAGCCAATCGGCCGCTCTCCTGACAGGGGGGCCTGCAGCCCCCCCCCCCCCCCCCGAGATGCCCACACTGGACCACCAGGGATACCCACCACACATGGATTACCAGGTATGCCCCCCATGGCCACCAGGGATATCAGTGCCCAAAATATGGCAGTGCCCACAAATGCTGCCAGTCCTTGCACACTAATGCCTGCCAGATGTCTCATCAGTGATGCCCATCAGCACAGCCAATCAGTGCAGTCCATCATCAGTGCCACCTCAATAGTGCCTGTTAGTGCAGCCTCATCAGCGAAGGAGAAAACGTATTTACAAAATTTTATAACGGAAAAAAAAAAATTGGTCTTTTTGTATTTGTAGCGCAATTTTTTTTAAAAAACACCAGCAGTGATCAAATACAGCCAAAGGAAATCTCTAGTTGTACCAAAAGAAAGCTCTATTTGGGGAAATTATATTCAAAGTGCAACAGCACTGAAAGCTGAAAATTGCCCTGGGCAGGAAGAGGGTGTAAGTGTATTGAAGTGGTTAAAGGTGTGCACACTTATGTGACCATATTTTATTTTTTTATTTTTACTTCCTCCACCTAAAAGATTTCAGCTTGTTCAAATGAGTGGTACCGTTTATAGGTCACATTAAAAGGTGGAAAAAGTTTTGAAATGATTTATCTTTGTCTCTTTTTTTAGATCACTGAAACCTGAGATTTTTAACAGGGCAGGGGTGTGTAGACTTTTACTATCCACTGTACTTGTTTTTTTTTGGAAAGAAGACCACTATACCAACCTACTCCATCTATGGAATCGTATATACCACCAACACTAGCGATTAGGGTTGGTGCTATAGATTAAGAGATACACAGAGACAGCTATAAACAAACAAATTAATAAAATCATCATAAAGGAAAAGCTGATTTAAATAACAAGAGCATAAGCCTGACCAAGACATTGCTTTCTTAAACCCTTAATGATGTCAAAGCACCATCTGTTCCATTTTTGCACGGTAATGCTATAACACTACTTCCCATTTACCTGAAAAGCCCACCATTACCAATACTGCAAACAGTCAATTTAAAACCTCTTCATTACTAAAGTCACAGAAGTGTAATTTCTTAATCAAGGTGCAGTCAAGATTTACAAAGAAAAAAAAAGTCTTGCTCTAAATAGCATGGTGAAGGCAGTCATATTAAGATCAGCCAAGAGCAGCAGGGAATTTTCTGATATGATCAAATGTGATGGTATGATAATGTATGGTAATTGAAATTAATCAGTGGCTCACTAGCAAATGGAAAATGTTCAATATTGTGTAAGCTGAATTTTAAACTGCATCCCCTCTGTACTAGCTTGACAAGATGTGACAGCTGGACGGATCTCATGTTGCATCTGTTCACTAGTACTTACACATCAGATAAGAAAAAACACCAAGCACTACTTTACTACCTCAAATAGCAGCATCACCATTACACTTTGCGTTTAGCACTGTAGGTGCTTTGTGGTAAATAGGGCAAAAGCTCAGCTTGGTGTCTGCACGGTCCTTTATCTGCACATATCACAATAGCAGCTTCATTCAGGCCTAATTCCCATGAAATGCCATGTAACGCATTGAGAAGGAAATGGCACTCAAACCCACCTGATACCATGGCCCCAGTTCAATATGCTAAAAGTCATTCATTAGTGATCTTATTGGACTTCATAAAAAAATATAAAAAATAAACTGAAATATAAAAAAATAGAGAAAAAAGGCAAGTATATTTTCCCACTGCTGATAGAATAAAAAATATAAAAATAAATCTATTGGGTTGTTATAAGAGGCCCTGCTACCAAACCATAATTTCTAAAAACATTTTATTATCCATGCATTTAACATATTACTACATTATATAGTAATACATTATACATGTTGCTCGGTTGTAAAATCCTCCTTTGGAGACATCCAAAAGTCAGACTGCTGAGGGCACAGGATGCTGCATCGCCAGCGGTCACTCAGGTGACACTATAGTTTACCCTTCGCTCTTCCCCTAGTTGCTACATAGAAGCTCATGTATAGAGGGTGCTGGGTAGCTGGGCCAACACGGTCCAGAATGAGCACTATGACGAGGGTGCTGTAGTAGGGAATTGATTTCCTAAAGAAGTCTAATTTTCTGGTAAGTTCAGAGATATGTTGTAAGTGCACAAAAATCATTTAGCTCTGCAAAGTAGGCTTTAAAAATAGGATTTTTGTACTGTGAAATCTTCTTCTTGAAGTTCATTGTGAGACACAGGAATATTAGGCATTCCTCAACAGTCAGAAGGTTGGGACCGGCTTCTTCCCACCACGCTTCAGTTTTGTGAGAAAACCGTACAAGAATCAACAGAATGCTAAAAAAAGATCAAAATGTAAAGATTATACTACAAAGAGTATTTAAAGGAAATGGTGAGCGAATGAAGCCTAAACAAAAACAAAAAAGGGGAGGGTGCACCAGAGTACATCACCATAAAAATGATGGATTGGAAAATAAATACTCCAAGATGTAGGTTCAGGGCAGTACCTTCATCAGAGCCTGAACCCTAATGGTATAGGCCAGAACAACTGCTAAGTCAACAAGAAAAAGTAGCCACCAACTTAACGTTGACCAGGGCAGACAACGTTGTGAAGAAGTGATGGATACCAAAAAAACGACCTTGGAGTGTCACCAAAGGAAGAGCGCATCAAGCAGAACTAATGGTAGCCCCAGAAGGGCTGACAAACTAGGCCCAAGTGTCACGGCAGCATGGAATAAAGGCACCGGAGGAGCTACATGTCAAACCCCTGACAGAAGAAACAAGTCAAGGAATGTACATCCAGAGGGCTCTGAAGAAAAAATGCAAGGGATTGAAAGCCTAGCGCACAATGGCACTGAAGCCAGTGAACAGCAAGAAGGTCCTTGCTTGTGGGTCCTAGCTCATTGCCCTAGACAAGGTCTGCAAGGTACAGAAGGGAAATCATGCATAAAGTGGTCCATTTTCTTATTTTATTTTTACAAAAGGGAAAAAAAAACGTATCCTTTAACCCCATCACAGCCAGAGCCAAGTTTGATGTTTTGCACGTGTTTAATCATCATTGTAGGCCTAAAGGTTGCAAAAAAAAAAAAAACTTTATACATTTCTAAAAGCAGACAGCCAGCAGAATAAAATAGTGGCGTGTTCCTTTTACCACAAAGGTCTAGGAAATGTAAAATTTTAGTAACAAAATACACTAAAGTTAATTTTAGGGCCCAAAAATACAATAAACTACCCAATTGCTTGGTAAACTATAAAACATGAAGTAGCACTGAGTAAACAGATCCCAAACATGTTAAACCTTACTTTTTTGTATGGGCCCATGAAATGGCGACAAACTTCAGTACCCTATATTTTATATAGGCATCGCTTAAGCCTGCTACAGGTCATCAGTTTAGCATTACAGAGGAGGTCTGGTGCTGGAAATATTGCTCTCACTCCTGGTGCACAGCAATATGTAACATGAGTATCGCAAACAATGCTTAGGTGCGTTAAAATACGTGCGTGTATGTGGAGGGGGTGTTTACACTTAACTTTTTTCCATTACATAGTGCAGGGGTATGCAATTAGCGGACCTGCAGCCGGTGCAAAAGTCCCATCATGCCTCTGGGTGTCATTCTTGTGGCTGTGCTTGAGTCTTGCTATGCGTCATTGGACTTGTAGTTCAACAGCTGGAAGTCCACTAATTGCATATCCCTGGAAAACTCCCATGTGATGATTTTTTGGTGACAGGTTCTTTTTAACCACTTAAGGCATGGGTGCTCAACCTGTGGCTCTCCAGCTGTTGCGGAACTACAATTCCCATGAGGCATTGCAAGCCGCTGACAGGTACAAGCATGTCTCCCAAAGGCTGAGGCATTATGGGAATTGTAGTTTTGCAACAGCTGGAGAGCCACAGGTTGAGCACCCATGCCTTAAGGACTGCCTCCTGCACATATAGATCGGCAGAATGGCACGGCTGGGCACATGTACCTACATGTACGTGCTGTGCTACTGTCCAGCCGTGGGTCGCGGGCGCGCGCCCCGCGACCTAGTCAGAAGCTCCGTGACCGCGGGACCCGCGGACCTGATCGCCACTGGAGTCCCACGAGCGGTCCCCAGAGCTGAAGAACGGGGAGAGCCGTGTGTAACCACGGCTTCCCCATCCTTCACTGTGGCAGCTGCATCGATCGTGTCGTCCCTGTTATAGGGGGACACAATCGATGACGTCAGGCCTAAAGCCACACCCCCCTACAGTTGTAAACACACTTCAGGGAACACATAACCCCAACAGCGCCCCCTGTGGTTAACTCCCAAACTGCAACTGTCATTTCCACAGTAAACAATGCATTTTAAATGCATGTTTTGCTGTGAAAATGACAATGGTCCCAAAAATGTGTCAAAATTGTCCGAAGTGTCCGCCATAATGTCGCAGTCATGAAAAAAAACGCTGATCGCCTCCATTAGCAGTAAAACATTTTTTTTATAAAAATGCAATAAAACTATCCCCTATTTTGTAAACACTAAACATTTTGCGATTTTTTTTTACCAAAAATAGGTAGAAGAATATGTATCGGCCTAACTGAGGAAAATTTTTTTTTTTATATATTTTTGGGGGATATTTATTATAGCAAAAAGTAAAAAATATTGCATTTTTTTCAAAATTGTCCCTCTATTTTTGTTTATAGCGCAAAAAATAAAAACCGCAGAGGTGATCAAATACCACCAAAAGAAAGTTCTATTTGTAGGAAAAAAAGGACGCCAATTTTGTTTGGGAGCCACGTCGCACGACCGCGCAATTGTCAGGTAAAGCGACGCAGTGCCGAATCGCAAAAAGGGCAAGGTCCTTTAGCTGCATTTTGGTCCGGGTCTTAAGTGGTTAATGAGACATACAGGGTCTAAAAGACACCAGATGTCTCCCCAGGGCCAGAATAAAATGAATGCAGTGCAGATAGCTCTGCAGTAGATTTTTTTTTCCTGGTCATGCTGGCTGGGGTAAGGGACATGGGGACCTGGAAGAAACGTTTTACACACCGCTTCCTGGTCAGCAAGAAGTGTAGGAAAGCGCATGTCCAGAGGATGATCAGGATTTTTTTTTACATTTTGTTTGCTGTTCTAATGAAGACCAATGTAATAGCAAAGTATTTACCTGTCATTAATGGGTTAAACATTCATGACAGTTGTGATCACTAGTGATCTGTCATTGGCTACAGCTAATCACATGGTACATGGAGTGATAGCTGTGGGACAATCGCAGCATAGGAAACACAGATGTTATGAATGAAGCCCCTAAACAGGCACATGACATACAAGTAAATTATTGTGCCTGCACGTGCCGCCCCAACGCAGCATATATACTGTGGTGGGTCAGCAAGTGGTTAATGAGTTCTTTGATTGTAATATAATCATTAGTATCCAGAAGGCCTATGTGCAAAGGGTGAAGTTTGCTCACATCAATATCCAAGAAATCTATGTGCACAAGATGAAAATCCACTCAAAACAGATAAAAAATTTACATAAAGACCGCCATCAGAAAACCCAAGGGTGTACACTTACCTCACAGATGGGCCTTATTACAGGGGTTAAAGGGGTTGTAAAGGATTTTTTTTCCCCTAAAAAGCTTCCTTTATCTTAGTGCAGTCCTCCTTCACTTACCTCATCCTTCCATTTTGCTTTTAAGTGTCCTTATTTCTTCTGAGAAATCCTCACTTCCTGTTCTTCTGTCTAACTACACACTGTAATGCGAAGCTTTCTCCCTGGTGTGGAGAAAGCCTCTTGAGGGGGGGAGGGGGCAAGTAAGGACACTCTACTTTGCAGATAGAGAAAGGAGCGGTGTGTTAGTGGGCGTCCTGACACTTCTGCTCGCCCCCTTCCCCCTCAAGAGGCTTTCTCCACACCAGGGAGAAAGCCTCGCATTACGGTGGTGAGTTACAGACAGAAGAACAGGAAGTGAGGATTCTCAGACGAAATAAGGACATTTAAAAGCAAAATTGAAGGATGAGGTAAGTGAAGGAGGACTGCACTAAGGTAAAGGAAGCTATTTAGGAATAGCAGGTATGAAAAAGTACAGAGCCGCCACCTCCCCTTACAGCCCAATCACAAGCCACACCGTTAAGAGATCAGTGGGAGCTAGCAGCAGTTAGCAGCCCGCTGTGTTCCTCCATCTCTCCTGAATTCATTAGGCTCTGCCCAACAGGTGTCACAGTGACATCATCAGGGGCACATTGTTTAGAGGCTCTACTGGCCCATCTGTCAGGTGAGCATATACCCTTGAGGGTTCCAGTGGTGGTCTCCATGACAAATTTTTATCCATTTTGAGTGGATTTTCGCCCTGTGCACATAGATTTCTTGGATACTGATGTGAAACGGGCTTGTCAGATTTGCACACATTCCAGTGCATGTAAGCCCCCTCCCCCGCCGCCATTGGATGTACTTCAGTAGTAGTAAAAAGGGGTTAAACAAAAAAAATACAATATTAACGCACATATTATGTTCAGGGGGCACAATCAAAACGAACAAATCCCCATATTAATTTTGTCCAAATGGATTGAGGAGGAAAAAGATGCTGCAAGTGTTGACTCTGGAATGTCTTTACAGCAAAATCTACACTTTGGCTACAGACTATTAATACTCACTGGAAACCTTGGTGACCCCATTGCTGGACGAGGCTGATTTGGGAATGGTAACAGGGCACTGAAATGAAAAGAAACAGCATTAATTCAAAGACAATTTTTAATTTTAGACTGGTCATATAAAAAAAAATATATATATAAAAAATCATATCCACAATGACCTAATTATGCCGTCTCAGTGAGGGCAGTACTAATTAGCTGGTCAATTTCATTAATGCCACTTATTATTAAAATGTTTAATCTTAAAGTCACCCCTCACCCTGTCAGAAGGCAGCAGCCAATATTCATTGTGGTTTTCATACTTGGCACAACAACAGGCTTGCTTTACAGGAGGTGGTGTCAGCAGCAGTTACCTACCCCACGATTATCAGTGATTTTAACTGCTGCATTCAGTGTATTGCATTCTACAGAAAAATACAGTGCTGCAAATTGAAAAGGAAAGGTAATGGCAATTGAATATGCTATTTTATTTTTTAATTGCCCCCCCAACGAGATCCCCTTGGGATCGAGGTAAAAGGCCAATGACAGCAGGCCCTTTACCACGTAATCAGCTGTCAGCCAATGACAGCTGATCGCAGAAGTAAACAGAAGCCGGTTATTGGCTTTTTTTCCCCTTTAAGCTTTTTTTCTTTAACCTCTTTGCCACCGCGCCATAGACAAAAGACATCTACAGCGCGGTGGAGTTGTTCTGGGAGGACGTCCCTGGGACATCCTCCCAGAATCCTCCTCTCACGCGCCCCCTGGGGCGCGCTCCCGGAATCATCCGTGAGGGCCGGGTCGCATCACAGATCGCAGTAAATTGCCGCTGATAGCGGCCGTTTACCACGTGATTGCTCCGTCAAATGACAGAGCGATCACTTGTAAACAAACCAGCGTCATGTGATGACGCCGGTTCCTCCCTCTCCTCTCTGTACAGTGTGAGAGGAGAGGGGGGAGAACGGAAGCAGCAGCAGCTGCTGTGGGCTGGATCTGTGACAAATGCAGTCACAGATCCAGCCATCCATCCCTGCGCAATACTCTGCAACAACACCAATACTCTGCAATACCCCCCATACTCTGCAATACCCCCATACTCTGCAATACCCCCCATACTCTGCAATACCCCCAATACTCCGCAATACCTGCTAATATGACAGAAACGAGAATTTATTTTTTATTTTTACAGATCAAATACCACCAAAAGAAAGCTCTATTTGTGGGGAAAAAGGACAAAAATTTCAGATGGGCACAATGTTGTATGACTGAGTAATTGTCATTCAAATTGTGAGAGCACCGAAAGCTGAAAATTGGTCTGGTTAGGAAGGGGGTTTAAGTGCCCAGTGGTCAAGTGGTTAATAAAAAAAAATTGTTTAGCAAAAAATAAAAAACCCAGTGGTGATCAATTGCCACCAAAAGATAGCTCTATTTGTGCAAAAGAAATTACAAACATTTCATATAGGTACAGTGTTGCATGTCCTCGTAATTGTCATTCAAAGTGTGACAGTGCTGAAATCTGAAAATTGGCCTGGGCAGGAAGGGGGTATAAGTACCGTGTATACAGGTGGTTAAATGGAAACTTGAATCTTATACAGGCTATACAGAACACCCCCTGCTCCCAATCCCCATGTGGTTCTGGACATTTGATGCTTAGGCTTGGAGCACCGAATCTTGTAGAGGAAGAAGGATCCATTGTAATCAGGTAACTATATATTCATTTGCCCCTTGTCCGTGTTACCCCACACCCATAAGTACATGTCTTTTTCTACACTGCAGCCACATATCAGGGAGGTGGGCTGGTGGCACATTACCTGTAAAGTGTGTAAAACATGACAGAACACAACCTCCTGTAGAGCAAGCCTGTTACAGGGGGTCCCTGGGTTACGAACCCGTCAGGGACTTTCCTCCTGTTTGTAGATCGCAAATGTTCGCAAGTCGGCCACGCATGCGCACACCGGCAATTACGGACATTTCCGATGTTATGTCGAATGTCGTTCTGCACATGCGCGGCCAATTACGGACATTTCCAGAGGCTCCATCTGGCCACGCATGTGCAGAACAGCAGACGGTCCGCCGAAAATGGCAGAGGGTCCCCGCAGCGCCTGGTTGTAAGGAGAAGTTCGTAACTCAGGCGTTCGTAAGTCGGGGACCCCCTGTACTTGGCTGTCATACTGACTGACAGGGCATCTGCCAAAAAAAACCCCACAATATTTACTTTTTCCTATAATAGCCCAATTAAAAAAAAAAAAAATCTTGATCAGTTTAGGCCAATATGAATTCTTCCACATATTTTGATTAAAAACAAAACAAAAAAAAAATGCAATAGGCATTTATTGATTTGCGCAAAAGTCATAGAGTCTACAAAATAAGGGGTGTATTTGTGCCAATTTTTATTATTTATTTTTTACTAGTAATGGTGGTGATCTGTGATTTTTAGAGGTTCTGCGACATTGCGGTGGATAGACTTTTTAGGGACCATTGACATTTATACAGCAATCAGAGCTAAAACATAGCCACTGATTACTGTGTAAATGTCACTGGCAGGAAAGTGGTTAACACTAGAGGGCAAACCCCTTCCCTGGGAGGTGTTTCTCACTGTATGTGAGCTGGGCTGACTGGAGGAGGCGATAGATCGCTGTTCCTAATTACTAAAAACAGCAGATCTGTTTAACTCCCCTGTCAGAACGGGGATCTGTCTATTTACATTGACAGATCCCCATTCTGGCTCTTATTCCCACAATTGCGGGTGGCCTGCGGCCACGCGCATCAGGTTCCCCCCTGTTCAGTGGCCACGCGCACCTGCAACTGCTCCTTTAAAGGAGCCTCCGTAAACCTACAACAATTTGCAGGAACGTGCCGTCCTGCTGCTGTACAACGACTGGTTGGCAAGTGGTCAACTGGGAAGGGTTGACTTCTAATTGTGATTCATTCAATCCTGTCCAGCAGCAGCACAGTTAGCCATTAGAGCAGGCTGTGTATGAAGGGTAGGGTGACCAGACATCCCCGATTTCAGGGGACAGTCCCCCTGATTGAGGACACTGTCCCCGGTTTTGTCCCCGGATTGGATTTGAACAGGGACTGGGGCAATTTCATAGACATTCAGTGCTCCTACTAGATTAGGGGGGTGTTTTTCTTACCCATCATCTGTCCCCCTTTCTGATGATCATGTGCTGGTCGGAGCGGAGGGAATATTTCTTTAGTTTCGGGTGCATGCCCATTCCGCACCGCTCACATGCTCTTCTGCCTTGGCTTAGTCCCGGCCAGCCGCCTGCCTGCTTATCTCCTTGCCTTCCCTGGCGGAGTGATCTTCCACCGCTCCCCACCCAGTAGTAGCCGGGGCACGGAGAGTTAGACTTGACAGGGTGTGAGGCGATGGTCATAGAGTCGCTGATTGCGGCCATTACTAGTAAAAAAAAAATGTCCCCGGATTTCATTTAAAAAATCTGGTCGCCTTAATGAAGGGGTTTCCTTTTGAATGTTGCTGTGATCTGTGAGGTGGGACTTGAGAGGTTTGGACTCGTCCTGTAGGTGTGACTGGGCGGGATTAAATGCCAATTGGGATTCCATCCCACCGACCAGAGCAATGAAGGACGTTGCATCATTTGCAGACTCTGAAAGGCTAAAATGAAGCAGGAAGTGGCTGAAAGGCCCTTAGTGTACATCCAGACTATAAAGAGTGTCGCATGGTAAAAAAAAGCCTCAACTAAACCCACAATTTCAGAGGATCTTCAGGACAACAGAGCAACATGATACAGAGGTATGATCTATGCTGGGGACTGATCATTGCATTCAGTTCTAGTGAAAAGAAAGTTGGAGATCAGCATTAATTTTGCTTTGTTTTAGAGAAGTTGCAGGTATGAGATGAGATAACACACACACACACACACACACACACACACACACACACACACACACACACACACAGGGCTTCTTTAAAGCTTCATAAAACATGACCGAAGCACCAAAAACATAAAAAAAAGCAAGTTGAAGCGGTAGGCGCTTTAATGTGCGATTAAGTCAAAAGCAAGTGTAAATGAGCCCTTAGGGGCGATATGATCAACATGTATAAATACATCAGTGATCCATATAGTGAACTTGGTGTTGAGTTAGGGTCCTTTAACACGTCCGGACCGTTTTTTAGGTCCGTTTTTTTTCATCAGTTGATCCGTTTTTTCGTCCGTCTACATCCGTTTTTCGTCCGTCTACATCCGTTTTCGTCCGTTTTTCATCAGTTTTTTCTTTTTTTTTTGGTTTTAGAACTTTATTTAATCAGCTTTTCAAGAATTTTCCCATTATTCTTTGTTTGCCCCAGCGTGCATTGTGCTTTCTTCTTGCTTTGTGTTAACAGCAGGCTGTTTGCTTCCTCATACATTGCTGTACTGTAGTGCTTAGTACAATGGATTTGGGGAGATATTATGAGCATGTGACATCATTTGTCATACTCTACTATCTGAGGAGACAAAAAAGCAGGACCAGGAAGATGTCTGCGAGGAGACGCAGGTACTGGACACATCCCATGCTGCTCAAGAGGCCAACTGAGGGGTTTTTTGCTCTGCACTAAGCAGATTTGCGACAGTACCCTCAAATTTTTTTTTATTTTACAAGAATGACTATTCCAACCTTTCAATTTTTGCTGAAAAAGTTGCATCCACGTTTAGACAGGACGAACACAGACATGAGACGTTCTGTGCCTCCAGGGGAGCGACTTCTCCTTACCCTCAGGTAAGCCAGCCAGCCAGCCTTTTTGCTTGATTATGTCCAGTGTAATGTTGGATTCCTTTCATAATTTATTCTACTCTTCCTAGGTTTCTTGCATCTGGAGTATCTTATACGTCCCTAAACCATTTTTTTTGTTGGGAACCTCAACAATATCTGGAATTGTACATGACACCTGTGAAGCTATATGGGAGGAGCTTCGGTCCTCTGCAATGCCTGTTCCAGATACATCCATGTGGCAGGAAATTGCAAATGGGTTTTGGAAGAAAACCCAATTCCCTAATTGTGTTGGAGCCCTGGATGGGAAACAGATCCGAATTCAGATGCCACCTGGATCTGGCTCTCAATTTTACAATTACAAAAAATACTTCTCCCTTGTGCTAATGGCAATCTGTGACAGTAATTACAGGTTTGTAGCTGTCGATATTGGGGCGTATGGATCTAATGCAGATGCAAGAGTCTTTTCAGCATCACAAATGGGGAGAAGACTACTTGAGGGCCACTTTAATTTGCCATCAGATAAACCACTTCCAGGAACTGTAGGACCAGATATGCCACATGTGCTTGTAGCTGATGAGGCATTTGGACTTTCCCAGCATCTTTTAAGGCCTTATGCCAGGCACAATTTAACAACCCCCAAAAAAAAATTCAATTATCGGTTGAGTCGTGCAAGGCGCCTTATTGAATGCACCTTTGGCATTTTGAGCAGCAAGTGGCGCATATTTCCTGTTGAGGAAGAGGACGAGATAGACTTACCTTCTGTACACTTTTCCGGACTGCAACCCAACAATTCTGCCATTACCATGCGTGATCATTTTGCAAATTTGTTTTTGTCCCCAGAAGGAGAGGTTCCGTGGCAGTATCAGTATGTGTAAAAACAGTCACGAGGCACTTTATTATGTGCACCTTGCTAGTACCATGTTTGACCCCTTTTTGTTAACTTGCATGATCTTTGTTGTCCCAGTGAAAATGGCAATTCAATAGTTTACAAAAATACTGTTTTATCTTGTTAGTACAGTACCCTTGTGATTTCTATAAGTGTATGCTTCCATGCTTCAAGTGTCATTATCGGTGCCCCTATGATCGTCAACTTTTAGTATCAGTTCCTTTTGTTTCACATAAAGTACCAAAAAAAAAAAAAACTTTTTCATGCAGTCAAGTATCTTTAATTGAACGTCATGACCGCAACATGTACAATGTAACATAATGTAAAACCATAAAAAGAAGAAATAAACAACAAAAAATTTCTAATTGGTGGCCAACTAAAAGAGGGGCAGAAAATAATTTTTACAAATTGTATCAAACCGTAGAAAAGAAAATGTAATGAAACTTAAAGGTTTTGATAATAAGGGCTGGGGGGACTTGAATAGGGATTTGTTGTTTGTGAATAACCTGTATGTGAAGTGGCCTGGGAATGAGAGGATTCATAGGTGGGTGCTTGGGGTGGGGCTAGAACATTTTGGGCAGTGGTGGCTGGGGCACAGTGATGATGGAGGATAAGGCTGGGATGGTGCTGGTGGTGCGTGCTCGGGATAGAATTGGCGTTGGGGAGGGGGGATAACTGGGGGCACAGGGTCTCCGGACATAGACGCCCTTACACACATTCCAATATAACTTCCAATTGCTAAGTGCATGTCCAATTTTCAGATGTTTGGGATTTTCTGCATTTGGTGGTATTGGCTTCTTAAGAAGCAGGCGTCCTCATTATTGGGATCTGTAAAGGGTCATTGGTTTCTGGTCTCCGCATCCCTCTCATGTCCTCCATAAAATTTATCATGGCGTCATCTAAATTTTTCTTTTTTTGACGTCTTCTTTAGGTGGTAGCAACAGAACGAATCTGAGGGGTGGAACATATATATATTAGCACATTTTATTTTGCCAAGATTTCAACAGGAGGCATGTTATATTGGATACTTACAGGCATACGTTGTGTTGGTTGCATGTCTATTGCAGCCGCTGGCGGATTTTCCACTTGCGTTGCGTTCCACTTGTCTCCCCTTTCTCCCTCTGGATCTTGCTGTCAAGCCTCCAAATCCGTCTCCTCTTCAGTGTCCGATATGTTACTGGCAGTACTGTAAAATATTCGTTGATAGATGGGTTAAAGGTCAATACAGAAGAGTTATTACAATACATAGATCCATGTGTGTGATTACTGTTGTGGTAAACCCTACATACCACTTTTGGACTACTTGGTTTGAACATATTTGCAGAAAACAAATAGACAACGGTGTCTGACTAACCGTGCCATTTACGAAGGTGATCTTGCTGTGACTAGTGGCTCACACACGCATGACGTCATCACAGATATGGCCTATCAACACCCCCCAAAACACAATACCTACAAGGCACTCAAGGAGTGATGGCGGCGATGAATGAGGGGAAAGAAGACCTATACGGGGACTTCTATCTCAGGTAAGCAATTCATAAATAATGAGCTACTATGATATGCATACTAGGTCATTATGCCTTTGTTTTAATTCAGATATTTTTATGTGTGGATAAAGTTTAATATTTGGAGCTTAGTAGGTCAAATAATGTAATAAAGTGGTTAAGTACCTTCTTAAGCTTTAAACATTTCGGAGGAATTCAAGCATCTCAAAGAAAGCCCCCTTCTTGTATTTGGAGGGTGCAGCTCCACTACGGCTCTTTGACTCCTCCATGAGATCCCGCCTGAATCTGTCTCTCAGTGAGCGCCATCTTGTGACGATATTCTCTCCTATAAAGAAACAGTAAATACAATAAACTCATGGAACTCCAAAATGTACGTATACTATTTAAAAACCCATATTTGGATAACAGTTGTGACATGATAGCAGGGGTGTATTTAGGTTTTGTGCTGCCCTAGGTCTTGTGGCAGGTGACGTGGCCAGTGGACAATCCACAACTTGTGGCAGGTGACGTGGCCAGTGGACAATCCACATCTTGTGGCAGGTGACGTGGCAGGTGACGTGGCCAGTGGACAATCCACAACTTGTGGCAGGTGACGTGGCAGGTGACGTGGCCAGTGGACAATCCACATCTTGTGGCAGGTGACGTGGCAGGTGGACAATCCACATCTTGTGGCAGGTGACGTGGCAGGTGACGAGGCCAGTGGACAATCCACATCTTGTGGCAGGTGGACAATCCACATCTTGTGGCAGGTGACGTGGCCAGTGGACAATCCACAACTTGTGGCAGGTGACGTGGCCAGTGAACAATCCACATCTTGTGGCAGGTGACGTGGCAGGTGACGTGGCCAGTGGACAATCTACAACTTGTGGCAGGCATATGGATGTTGACATATGGGTGGACTACAAGATGCCAACCCACCACCACCCCCCCCTTAACCCACAAACTACTTACCACGTTTCAAGCATTGTTGTTGTCTGCCAGGTCGGTGTCACCGCCTCAAAAATTTCCTCCCATTTTTTATTTGCGACATTTCGGTCGCTATACTCCACGCACCTCTTGTCCCATATGGCAGGCCTATCTTGAACAAGCTGAATAAGCTCCTCTTGGCTGACATCCTTTGCCATTTTTTACTGTTTTGCTGGAATACACTATACAGGCAATATCTTTTCTATGTCCAGGAACTGGGCAGCATGTGCTAGAAGCATGTGACTTCGGACAATACACTACCTGGGTCAAAGGGTATTGTTATGTATGCATATTGCATGCATATTAAAGTTTATTGAATTTGTGTTTTTTACATATTTTGATGAAAAACGGATGTTAGCGGAACGGATGGTAAACGGATCGTCCGCTAACATCCGTTTTTCGTCCGTTCCGTTTTTTTGATGGAAGAAAAATAGGGTTTTCTTCCGTCCAAAAAAACGGAGCTTAACGGAGACGGATGCTTACGGACGCTAACCCATAGGAATGCATTGCGGTCCATAAACGGACGTCTAAAAAACGGACAAATGGAGCGGACGTGTGAAAGGACCCTTATTCACTTGGAGTTTACCACAGAGGACAAGGGGGCACTCTTTACATCTGGAGGAAGAGAGATTTACATATCCAAAATACTGAAAGGTTTCTTCACAGTAAAAGCTGTAAAATGTGGAACAGACTAATTAAACACATTAATTAGTGGAATGATCTTTTTACCTGTTCTTGCAACATGTCTAATGTAACCTTTTTTCTCCCTTTTCTTACAAACTTCTGGATCTCTGAGGAAATATCTGCAGATACCCAATTTCAAAATTTCCTGGTACAGCTACTAGAAGAAACATAAGTGACAGCTCAAGATCAGGGGGACCACTGCCACACAGATATCAACTGCAAGACACCAACTAAGGCAGAATAAGCATGTCTCAAATTGCCTACAAAGCTAGAACCAGCCTGTCACTTATGTAAGCTGTGAACAAAGCATTTCTGGAACAGTATGACACAAAGTATACTGAGGTTTTCCTTACCATCATGGCACCTTTAACCACTTCCTTACTGGGCACTTAAACACCCCTCCTGACCAGACCAATGTTTAGCTTTCAGCACTCTCACACTTTGAATGACAATTACTCAGTCATGCAACACTGTACCCAAATGATTTTTTTGTCCTTTTTTTCAAACAAAGAGACTTTTCTTTTGGTGGTATTTGATCATCTCTGGGTTTTTGATTTTTTGCGCTATTAATAAAAAAAGACCAAAAATTTTGAAAAAAATATGTTTTTTTCTTAGTTTCTGTGATAAAATTTTTCAAATATTAATTTTTCTTCATAAATTTTGGCCACAATTTATACTGCTATATGTCTTTGATAAAAAATAACCCAACATTTTTGGAAATTATTTGGTCTGTGTGAAAGTTTTAGAGTCTACAAGCTATAGTGCAAATCATAAAAAATTATCACATCTGATCACACCTGATGTACTGAAGGCCTATCTCATTTCTTGAGACCCTAATGCTGCATACACACCATCACTTTATGCGATCTAAAAAAACGACGTTTTCTGTGATGAAAAAAAACGACGTTTTTGAAACTTCAATTTGAAAAACGACGTAGCATACACACCATCACTTTTTCAAAAAGCTCTAGCAAAGCGCAGTTACGTAAAGCACATACGACGTCACTATAAAGGGTTGTTTCCATGCGGAAGACGGCCTCTTTTGCTGATATCGTGTTGCTGCGTGTTAGTAAAAGTTTGGTGAGAGACGATTCGCGTTTTTCAGTGTTTGTGCTTTAAATTACGTTTTCTGTTGTACATTTTGTGTATTTGTCGTCTGATCTGTGATACAGTGCTTGTATTTAGGACGTATTTGTTTTGGCATTGCGTTCTTGTGTGCACGGTGCTGTTTTGCAGGTCGTTCTTCAGAGGCCATTCTGTACTTCAGGTCGTAATTTTTAGTCTGATCTGATTTGACGACCGTTTTCTAGCCATGTTGCGGGTACGAACTCGTCGCAAAGATCGTGCTGTGCTTGTTGTTAGGATGTGTGCTGCATCCCGGCAACGGTCCATGAACAGGGTGAGGAGGAGGTTGTGGACCAAGAACTGGTTGCTACGCAGGGACCAGTTCTCTCATATGCCTCTGCTGCGGGAGATCCGAGAAAATAACCCTGATGATTTCAGGAATTTTCTTAGGATGTCTGACCCCGTATTTCAGCAGCTTTTGGCTTCGGTGTCGCCATATATCACCAGGCAGGACACCATTATGCGGGAAGCCATCACTGCTGAGCAGCGGCTAGTTGCTACATTGCGCTACCTTGCAACAGGGAGAAGTCTGCAGGACTTGAAGTTCTCGACGGGCATCTCTCCCCCCAGGCTCTGGGCCTCATAATCCCGGAGACCTGTTCTGCCATCATTCAGGTTCTGCAGGAGGACTATGTTAAGGTAAGTGGTGTCCTTTCAATGCCCAAACTATGTCTATATTGTCTGCTTAATTTTGTTACCAAAAACACTCCCTAATTAACCTGTTTTTAATATGCTGAGAATGTTCACTTTGTCTCCATGTATGCTGTTTTTCAAAATATTTTTTAGCCTACATGTATCTTTTAGTTAGCCAACCTGTCCAGCATTCTATTTTGTGTCCAAACCCACCTAGCCTAGTCCCTATCTCCCCCTTTATTTGTGGCCTCCATTGTAGTGCTGCATTTTGTGTGTCCCTATATCCCCCTTTATTTGCGGTCTCCATTGTAGTCCAACCCCCCACACACAATTGTTAATTTTTAATGTTAATATCTATCCCAAATATATTATTTTTTTATTATTTTTGAGTGTTGTTTGTCAGGTCACAAACTCATCTCGGCCCCCCCCCCCTCCCCCTAATGTTTTTTATTGCACATCAGAGGGGGTGATTAATATGGTTAGTGATCCCATATTATTTTGGAATATTAAATTAAGTAATTTTATTTTATTGTGATCCCTTGAATCTTTAGAGATATTCTGTTCTCAATGTTTGTTTGAATGTTTTTTTTCTTATTGTTCTATACAGTTCCCCACCACGCCACAGGAATGGCAGACTGTGGCAGCGGACTTCTCCCAGCGTTGGAACTTTCCGAACTGCGGAGGAGCCATTGATGGCAAGCACGTCCGCATCGTGCCCCCACCCCATTGTGGATCCCATTTTTACAACTACAAGGGGTTCCACAGCGTTGTTTTGATGGCGGTGGTGTCTGCCAACTATGATTCCTTGTACGTGGATGTTGGGAAAAATGGCCGGATGTCGGACGGTGGTGTCTTTGCGGAGACGGAGTTCGCCCAACGGCTTCAGTCGGAGGACCTAGGATTGCCACCTGCGGAGGAGAACGAAGAGGGTCTGCCCTTCATGTTTGTAGCAGATGAGGCATTTGGATTGGGTCCCTACCTAATGAGGCCATTTCCCCAACGCACCCTCACCCCTGAGAGAAGGGTTTTTAATTATCGGCTGGCCAGGGCAAGACGTGTGGTAGAGAATGCCTTTGGAATCATGGCCAGCCGATTCAGATTGTTTTTAACTGCAATGAACCTTGCGGAATACAAATGGAATCACATCATATTATGCTGTTGCATTCTACACAATTATTTGAGAAGACATTCGCCAACGTACCTAACGGTATTGCCTGATGAGGCAGATGTTGTGGCCCCGGAGGTGCTCCATGAGGCAAGCCATACAGGCTTGGCCCCCCAAACCGCACGTGCAGTGCGTCAATCCTATGTTGATTATTTTATGGGGAGGGGGGCCATTGCAATGCCCGATCTTGGGTAAAAAATAAAATCTTCCCTTTTCTTGAATAAACAGTGTAATTAATTTTATTTTAATTGTGTTTTTGAATTTTGGGTATTCTAGCTTTTTACGAGGTTCCCATAGAGCCATGTGTTTGGGATGTACTAAGTTCACATCATTGTCAATCTTAACCAACAAAATATATATTTTATATTTTATATATATATATATATATATATATATATATATATATATATATATATATATATATATATATATAATTTAATGAGTCAGCATTGATACAAACAACTAGCCACACATTTTTCATAGTACAAATATGTTTATTTTTTACACGAGCAAAAATCACTTTTATTTTTTTTTTGGTTTTTCATTATTCAAATATAAAATCTATTTTTTTTTTTTTTTTGGTATTTTCATTATTCAAATATAAAATCACTTTTTTTTTGTTTTTTTCATTATTCAAATATAAAATCACTTTTTTTTATTTTTTTGGTATTTTCATTATTCAAATATAAAATCACTTTTTTTTGTTTTTTTCATTATTCAAATATAAAATCACTTTTTTTTTTGTTTTTTTTGTTTTTTCATTATTCATAAATCAAATTTTTTTTTGGAAATTGGAAAAATTGGAAATCACGGCTTTTCAAAACAAAAAAAAGGCCCCCAAAAAATTAAACCCTCCCCAAAACATTAATCAAATTTTTGAGCTGGCGTTCCAGAGTTTTGGCTTTGTGCCGAATTTCACGTGTGGCAAGACGGATGTCTTCGACTTGTGCCCTGCACGACAAGACCTCTGCGATGAGGAGCTGGGCACTATAGGTGTCAAGTACCTCACCAGCACGATTTCTTCCTGAAATGTGGGACCAAAACATGTATTACCATTATGTAGGCCTACATCTACATTACCTGAGCCTGTGGTTTATGATACTTTACCCGATGTTGTGGCAGGTTCCCATTCGTCTACATCCCTCGGGGGTGTGGCTTGTTCTTCTTGGGCCTCCTGCCTTGCTGCTTCATTGTGCCCTACGAGAATGAAGAAAGGGAAAACATGAGTTTAAAACATTATAGAGGCCTGAAAGTCAAACAAAGTATGTTTTTTAAATTAAAAGATGGCACTATTGTTTTTTGGTAAAACCCTTTAAAACCCAGAGATCAGCATTTTAGCCATTCCCAAAGCACTTTAAAATCTTGGTATATTTGGTGTCGTTTTCTACATGGAAGCTAACCAAGTATCCACTGGATCAGCTCACCTCTGTGTGACACCCGACATAGTTTGGGATTGTGACAAATAATTGTGCTACTGAGTACACATGTGTAAAGAACTGCTGAGCAAACGCTCCTTTTTATGGATATTATTAAGGTATTAATTATTTTAGAAATCTAGTTATAAACACATCTACATCAATACCACAATTGATGTCACCTCAAACCAAAAAGATGTCACAACTTTCATGTTTGTGGGTAGAATAATTGGTCCTAGGAGTCGTTGTTCGTTTGACCCGAAATAATCAAATAACGCTCTTTTTGTCTGATACAGTGATTCAACTCCCCTTTGCTCATGCGAACTAGACATGATGCCATTTCTCACCATTTCTCACATTTCTCACAAAAAAAGGCTTTTCTTATTAAAAGTCAACGAATGAACGACGACTCAGACGAAAAAATCTTGGGTCAACAATCAAAATAACTATTCTGGTCAACCTGAAAGAAAAACCACATGGCACAAAGAACACACTCAAATAATTAATACACATGACAATTACTTACTTCTTCTTCTAATCACCCTTTTGATTTTTGCAAGTTGCTGGGGCTCTCTTTTTTTGAGGTCTAATGACCTTTTTCGCAGTTGCTCTCTGCTCCTGCGTTTCCCAAACTTTTGATGGAGCCTCCTGATTACCTTCTGCATTATTGCGGCCTTGACTTTATTAGGATGCCTGTACGGGCCATGCTTGGCATCATAATCCTCCCTCCTAAAAATGATGACCATCTCCACCATTTCCTGGAAGGACATGTTGGAGGCTCTGCACCTGATTCTTCTGCCTGGTTGGGCCTGGCCTGCCTCCTGGCTTGAGCTAGAAGCCACATTCTCGTGCATATCGTCCATCATCATTCTCCCTCACAAAACGACAGAGAAGGGGCGTGGAAAGGATGATTCCGAACGTCTTACTCTACTAACCACTAAGAATACTTTGTTAGTAGCAAAAATATGTAAAGAAACAATCTTTGAGGGAAATGCAAAAAAAAAAAAAAAATGCTCAATTTTTATGTCTCTCTAAAGCTGGCCATAGATAGACTGAAATTCAGGCGATTCAACAGGGACGGGCTGAATTTTGATCCACATATAGGCAGACTGGTTGAATAAAAGTAATTCTCTCAACTTCTGTGCAATCAATGTTTTGGAAATTTTTCATTCATTCAGTGCAGCCAATTGTGCCAATGAGTGTATTCTGACAGCAGAGAACGCTCCCTTCTATCAGAATACAGAAGAGCAGTGGGAGGGAAATCACTTACATTTTCTTTCGTTCAACCCGCTGGTTAAACGAAAGAAAACTAATCATGTATGGGCTGCCTTATACATAATAAAAGAAACAAGAGATATGTCTGGGCACCTCTCTTTATCATATAATAGGTGTCAGCTCTGACAGCAGGGACCAACCCAGTATAGTTCACACCGACTCTTAAAAGATCATAGTGCACATAACCGCTTAATGCAAGTGTCTGGTTTAGGAGATGTGCAGAACAGCAACTCCATCATCTTTAGAAACCAGAACAAACATTGTTCGCAAGTTATATTTAAAGCTCTTGAGAGCTCTGTCTGTAGAAACAGTAGGCTGTTGACAAGAGTCCTTTAATCACATTAATGCTGCGCCAGTTAAAAAAAAAAAAAAAAAAACAGAAGATTAGTGGATGCAAAAAAACCCCATCCTTTAAATGCTTGAGAACTATCATTAGACAGCGCAAATAAGTCAAAATGAGAAGAGCCACTCAAAGTGGCTTTGTAGACAGCGGTCATAAGTGTAAATGCTGGCTGTGCATTTACACTAGCAATTCCTCACCCTCCTCACAAAAACAAGTAAATAGTGTCTTACTTTACAGTGGGGATCGAAAGTTTGGGCACCCCAGGTAAAAATTTGTATTAATGTGCATAACGAAGCCAAGGAAAGATGGAAAAATCTCCAAAAAGGCATCAAATTACAGATTAGACATTCTTATAATGTGTCAAAAAAAGTTAGATTTTATTTCCATCATTTACACTTTCAAGATTACAGAAAACAAAAAAATGGGGTCTGCAAAAGTTTGGGCACCCTGCAGAGTTAAAGGAACACTAAAGGTTCGTTTTTTTATTCTCTAAATTGATTCATCTATGCTAGAGCATTTAGAAGTTCCTTACCTCTTGTTTCATTTTGCCCAGCAAAGGGCCAGATTCTTGTACAGCGGCGTATCTTTGCGGCGGCGTAACGTATCCGATTTACGTTACGCCTCCGCAACTTAGACGGGCAAGTGCTGTATTCTCAAAGCACTTGCTCCGAAAGTTGCGGCGGCGTATCGTAAATCGGCCGGCGTAAGCCTGCCTAATTGAAATTTGGAACAGGGGGGCGTGTTTTATGTAAATAACGTGTGACCCGACGTGATTGACGTTTTTCACGAACGACGCATGCGCCGTCCGTGGAAATCTCCCAGTGTGCATTGCTCCTAATACGCCGCAAGGACGTATTGGTTTTGACGTGAACGTAAATTACGTCCAGCCCCATTCACGGACGAGTTACGCAAACAACGTAAAATTTTCAAATTTAGTCGCGGGAACGACGGCCATACTTAACATTGGTATGCCGCACTTATGCCACCATATAGCAGGGGTAACTATACGCCGGGAAAAGCCTAACGTAAATGGCGTAAATGTACTGCGTCGGCCGGGCGTACGTTCGTGAATTCGCGTATCTAGCATATTTACATATTTTGACGAGTAAATCAGCGTACACGCCCCTAGCGGCCAGCGTAAATATGCAGTTACGATCCGACGGTGTAAGAGACTTACGCCTGTCGGATCTAAGGGAAATCTATGTGTAGAATCAGGCGCATAGATACGACGGCGTAACTCAGAGATACAACGGCGTATCTGGAGATACGCCGTCGTATCTCCTCTGAGAATCTGGCCCAAAGTATTGAATTTCAGCTTTGAAAGTGCCATTTTCTGTGCCTCCTCTTATTCATTTCCACCAGCTTCCCAGCCGTTTCTCAAGGTGGAAAGCATGACGTCCACAACGTGCTCGCCCCCTCTCTGCCTACAGCTCTGCGTGTAGAGACCTTCTGTGTATTTCACAAGGCAACGAGCTCAGCACATTCTTGGGCGTCTCTATGACGCTATAGCTCCGCCTCCATACCATTCATTGTATTTGTAAAACTATTCACAACCCCGCCTTCACTCTTCCCCCTGTTCTCTGGCGGAAAGTGAAACTGATTTCTGTAATCCTTGGCTTCATCACAGCACAGTAAAGGAACACAGCAACTAAAAAGATTATTTTCTAACTCAAGGTAAACTATAACTAAATAAGATCTTATTAAATCAAAATGATGCTTTTAATTAAATTAAAATATATTAGTCAATATATTTATATCCATTTCTTTACTGTGCTTATTCAATATCATGCATTGTATGTCTTCTGTTCCCCCATGTCCAATACAAACAAAAACACCGGGGCAGATTCAGATAGAGATACGATGGCGTATCTCCTGATACGCGGTCGTATCTCTGAGTTCCGTCGGTCGGATCTATGCGACTGATTCATAGAATCAGTTACGCATAGATCTCCCTAAGATCCGCCAGGTGTAAGTGACTTACACCATCGGATCTTAGACTGCAATCTCACGCTGGCCACTAGGTGGCGCTTCCGTTCGTATACGTGACGAATATGCAAATAACGATTTCCGCCGATTCAGAATCGAACGACCGCCTGGCGCATTTTTTTACGTTGTTTGCATTAGGCTTTTTCCGGCGTATAGTTACCCCTGCTATGTGAGGGGTATCCTATGTTAAGTATGAAAAAGGTGAGGGGTTCCGCGCAACCTAGCACGCGGACATGGTGAAAGTGCTAAGTATAAATAAATAAATAAATGAATGAATATAAATATAAATACTGATCAGTGTTACCACAAACAATTGCAAAATAACAACTCAATCCAATCCAGTGAAGGAGTGTAAATATCCAAGCAGAAAATAATGATTCTATATATGCAGTGTGCATAAAATAAGCAGTGAATAAATAGAATAAATGTATATATATATAATCAATAAATAAATATATATAGTGAAGTCTCTAGCCGTGAAAGAGTGTCCATTCATAGGATGAGAAATAAATAAATAAATAAATAAATGAATCTGGTGATCCCGTGCTAATATTGATGCTTCAAACAAACAAAAGCTGCCAGAAGAGATGTGACTGATATGATCACAAGGTAATCCAATAGATAGTGTTGATAGATGGGTGTAATAATCCCTCCCCGAGCTCCCGGGACTCTTACCTCCACACAAATAATCAAGTGCATCCACTATAGGTATCTCGACCAGACCTCCGTGTATATGCTCCACTAATCCTCCTTAGATCTCCATGACAGGGTCCTCTTATCCATCCAAACGGTTAGTGTGCCCAGGAGAGGAAACAAGGGAAACACAAAAACACAGGAGGGGACTCCAATCGTGAAGTAGTAAGCACAAGCTACTTATTTATTAAAGAGGGAAAAAAGCTGCGCTTACATGTGTATTAAAAAATTTTACAGCAAGGAACTTTAAAAACGAGCGGCGTTTCAGGCGCCTGTATACGTCACTCTAGGTGTACGTCCTCCCGTCCAATCCCTACGCGTTACGACACGTGTCACGTGTCTTCATCTGGGGACAGATGAAGACACGTGACACGTGTCGTAACGCGTAGGGATTGGACGGGAGGACGTACACCTAGAGTGACGTATACAGGCGCCTGAAACGCCGCTCGTTTTTAAAGTTCCTTGCTGTAAAAATTTTTAATACACATGTAAGCGCAGCTTTTTTCCCTCTTTAATAAATAAGTAGCTTGTGCTTACTACTTCACGATTGGAGTCCCCTCCTGTGTTTTTGTGTTTCCCTTGTTTCCTCTCCTGGGCACACTAACCGTTTGGATGGATAAGAGGACCCTGTCATGGAGATCTAAGGAGGATTAGTGGAGCATATACACGGAGGTCTGGTCGAGATACCTATAGTGGATGCACTTGATTATTTGTGTGGAGGTAAGAGTCCCGGGAGCTCGGGGAGGGATTATTACACCCATCTATCAACACTATCTATTGGATTACCTTGTGATCATATCAGTCACATCTCTTCTGGCAGCTTTTGTTTGTTTGAAGCATCAATATTAGCACGGGATCACCAGATTCATTTATTTATTTATTTATTTCTCCTCCTATGAATGGACACTCTTTCACGGCTAGAGACTTCACTATATATATTTATTTATTGATTATATATATATACATTTATTCTATTTATTCACTGCTTATTTTATGCACACTGCATATATAGAATCATTATTTTCTGCTTGGATATTTACACTCCTTCACTGGATTGGATTGAGTTGTTATTTTGCAATTGTTTGTGGTAACACTGATCAGTATTTATATTTATATTCATTCATTTATTTATTTATTTATACTTAGCACTTTCACCATGTCCGCGTGCTAGGTTGCGCGGAACCCCTCACCTTTTTCATTTATATATTTGTGTATTGTAAACACTTTAGGTTTTGCAGCAACGTATTGATACACTTTGTTTAGGGTTTATTCATTGAGTGTCTATAGTAGCGCATAAGCACTGTCACTTTATTCTATGTTAAGTATGGCCATCGTTCCCGCGCCGAGTTTTGAAATTTTACGTTGTTTGCGTAAGTCTATTCAGAAAAGAGCTGGACGCAATGCACGCTGGGAAAGTTGACGGACGGCGCATGTGCAGTTCGTTCGGCGCGGGGACGCGCCTGATTTAAATTTTATACGGCCCCTAGCCGCGGAATTTGAATTCCGCCGGGGGATTTACGATACGCCGCCGCAACTTTAGAGGGAAGTGCTTTCTGAATAAAGCACTTGCCTCAAAAACTTGCGCCGGCGTAACGTAAATCATATAGATCTAAAGATCCGCTGACCTATCTGAATCTGGCCCACCCTCTCCACCACCATTTTAGCCTATTTTTAATATCCATTTTGAATGCACACCACATTTACTTTTCTCCCAATTCTATCCCTCCATCCCCTGGTATGCTCATCCATCCCTCAGAGTAATGCAAGGGGGGGGGGGCTCCGCTGGGGACACCTGATGTAAAGGGGGGCTACGCTGGCGACACTTGATGTAAGGGGGGGGCTAAGCTGGCGACACCTGATGTAAGAAGGGGCTCCGCTGGGATTGCCTGATGTAAGGGGGGGGGGCTCCGCTGGGGACACCTGATGTAAGGGGGGGCTATGCTGGGGACACCTGATGTAAGGGGGGGCTATGCTGGGGACACCTGATGTAAGGGGGGGCTACGCTGGGGACACCTGATGTAAGGGGGGGCTACGCTGGGGACACCTGATGTAAGAAGGGGCTCCGCTGGGATTGCCTGATGTAAGAAGGGGCTCCGCTGGGATTGCCTGATGTAAGAAGGGGCTCCGCTGGGATTGCCTGATGTAAAGGGGGGCTCCACTGGGGACACCTGATGTAAGGGGGGGGCTACGCTGGGGACACCTGATGTAAGGGGGGGCTCCGCTGGGGACACCTGATGTAAGGGGGGCTCCGCTGGGGACACCTGATGAAAGGGAGGGCTCCGCTGGGGACACCTGATGAAAGGGGGGGCTCCGCTGGGGACACCTAATGTAAGGGGTTGCTCCGCTGGGGACACCTAATGTAAGGGGTTGCTCCGCTGGGGACACCTAATGTAAGGGGGTGCTCCGCTGGGATTGCCTGATGTAAGGGGGGGGCTCCGCTGGGGACACCCGATGTAAGAAGGGGCTCCGCTGGGATTGCCTGATGTAAGAAGGGGCTCCGCTGGCATTGCCTGATGTAAAGGGGGGCTCAGCTGGCAACTGGGGACACCTGATGTAAGAAGGGGCTCCGCTGGGATTGCCTGATGTAAGGGGGGGCTCCGCTGGGATTGCCTGATGTAAGGGGGGGCTCCGCTGGGATTGCCTGATGTAAGGGGGGGGGCTCCGCTGGGGACACCTGATGTAAGGGGGGGGGCTACGCTGGAATTGCCTGATGTAAGAATTGGCTCCGCTGGCATTGCCTGATGTAAAGGGGGGCTCCGCTGGGGACACCTGATGTAAAAGGTGCTCCGCTGGGATTGCCTGATGTAAGGGGGGCTCCGCTGGGGACACCTGATGTAAAAGGTGCTCCGCTGGGATTGCCTGATGTAAGGGGGGCTCCGCTGGGCACACCTGATGTAAAAGGTGCTCCGCTGGGATTGCCTGATGTAAGGGGGGGCTCCGGTGGGGACACCCGATGTAAGGGGGGGGGGCTCCGCTGGGGAAAACTGATGTAAGGGGGGGGCTCCGCTGGAGACAACTGATGTAAGGGGGGGCTACGCTGGGGACACCTGATGTAAGGGGGGGGCTATGCTGGGGACACCTGATGTAAGGGGGGGCTACGCTGGGATTGCCTGATGTAAGGGGGGCTCCGCTGGGGACACCTGATGTAAGGGGGGCTCCGCTGGGGACACCTGATGTAAGAAGGGGCTCCGCTGGGATTGCCTGATGTAAAGGGGGGCTCCACTGGGGACACCTGATGTAAGGGGGGTGGCTACGCTGGGGACACCTGATGTAAGAAGGGGGTCCGCTGGGGACACCTGATGTAAGGGGGGGGGCTACGTTGGGGACACCTGATGTAAGAAGGGGCTCCGCTGGCATTGCCTGATGTAAAGGGGGGCTCCGCTGGGGACACCTGATGTAAAAGGTACTCCGCTGGGATTGCCTGATGTAAGGGGGGGGGGCTCAGCTGGGGACACCTAATGTAAGGGGTTTCTCCGCTGGGGACACCTGATGTAAGGGGGTGCTCCGCTGGGATTGCCTGATGTAAGGGGGGGGCTCCGCTGGGGACACCCGATGTAAGAAGGGGCTCCACTGGGATTGCCTGATGTAAGAAGGGGCTCCGCTGGCATTGCCTGATGTAAAGGGGGGCTCAGCTGGCAACTGGGGACACCTGATGTAAGAAGGGGCTCCGCTGGGATTGCCTGATGTAAGGGGGGGGGGGCCTCTGCTGGGATTGCCTGATGTAAGAAGGGGCTCCGCTGGGATTGCCTGATGTAAGGGGGGGGGGCCTCTGCTGGGATTGCCTGATGTAAGAAGGGGCTCCGCTGGGATTGCCTGATGTAAGAAGGGGCTCCGGTGGGGACACCCGATGTAAGGGGGGGCTCCGCTGGGGACAACTGATGTAAGGGGGGGCTCCGCTGGGGACAACTGATGTAAGGGGGGGCTCCGTTGGGGACAGCTGATGTAAGGGGGGGCTCCGCTGAGGACAACTGATGTAAGGGGGGGGCTACGCTGGGATTGCCTGATGTAAGAAGGGGCTCCGCTGGGATTGCCTGATGTAAGAAGGGGCTCCGCTGGCATTGCCTGATGTAAAGGGGGGCTCAGCTGGCAACTGGGGACACCTGATGTAAGAAGGGGCTCCGCTGGGATTGCCTGATGTAAGGGGGGGGCTCTGCTGGGATTGCCTGATGTAAGGGGGGGCACCGCTGGGATTGCCTGATGTAAGGGGGGGCTCCGCTGGGGACACCTGTTGTAAGGGGGGTTCTCCGCTGGGGACACCTGATGTAAGAAGGGGTTCCGCTGGGATTGCCTGATGTAAGGGGGGACGAGTGTTGGGGATACCTGATGTAAGAAGGGGCTCCGCTGGGATTGCCTGATGTAAGAAGCCCCTGCTGGTGACACCTCATGTAAGAATGGGCTCTGCTGGGATTTCCCGATATAAGGGGGGACTCCGCTAGGGACACCTGATGTAAGAAGGGACTCTGGACTTCCACTGATTCTACACTATGGTGAGTTGAATAATTTCATTCTATATTACCATGTAATAATAGAAATAATGCGCTTCAATCATCCTGACACCATAACAACCATGTTGCCGGGATTATTGAAGCACCAACACCAGGTGTTTGGAGAATGTTTATCTGCTGATTGTTAAACTTTCTGGAATACACAGATTTCTATTGTGGCAAAGGATCTGGGCCTGCTGTCCCTCCATCCCTCTTTCTTTCTCTCCTTCCTTCTTTCTCTCCCTCTTTCTTTTTTTGCCTCTTTCTTGCTTTTTTTGGTTTCTTTCTTTCTCCATTTCCTTCTTTCTTTCTCACCCTCTTTCTTTGTCTCTATTTCTTTCTATCCATCTTACTTTCTCACCCTCTTTCTTTCTCACCCTCTTTCTTGCTTTCTTTCTCTCCCGCTTTCTTTCTCTCTTTTCTTCCTCTCCCTTTTTCTTTCTTTCTCTGCCTCTTTCTTGTTTTCTTTTTTGGTTCTTTCTTTATTTCCTTCTTTCTTTCTCACCCTCTTTCTTTGGCTCTTTCTTTCTCACCCTCTTTCTTTGGCTCTTTCTCTCTCTCCCTTCTTCCCTCTTTCTCTCTCTCCCTCCCTCTTTCTCTCTCCCTCTTTCTCTCTCTCCCTCCCTCTTTCTCTCTCTCCCTCCCTCTTTCTCTCTCTCCCTCCCTCTTTCTCTCTCTCCCTCTTTCTAGATTTCTCTCCTTTCTTTATCCCCCTCTTTCTTTCTCTCCTTTCTTTCTCTCCCTCTTTCTTTCTCTTTCCTTCTTTATCTCCCTCCAGCCCTCAATCATCTTATACTCTGACCATACCCCTAGGGTTGCCACCTCATCCCTTTAAAACCGAACACATAGTAATTACACAGGTTCTGTGGCTGATTAAGGTGGTAATCAAACTCACTTGGTGCCTTATCTGCATTAAATTAGCCATAGACCCTGTGTAATTCATATGTGTTCGGGTTTACAGGGATGAGGTGGCAACCCTACATACCCCGAGCCACACCCATGTAAGCCACGCACACTATTTTCCCGAAACACGCCCATTTTTCACCACTGTAGAGGGCCTCTTAGCAGAATTTTGCTTGGTGACCAAGGGAGGTCAGGACCGGCACTGCCTGGTATGCTCATTTTTTAGTTTTAATTCAATGATCTCTTTCCAATTTCTCCAATCTGCATGCACTCAGCATATTTCTTGATCATGCTTCGCTATGTTTCATATATTTATGCTAGATGCATTCCTCATAATGCTATTAGAAATAACAATCTGTGTTATTTATCTCTTCTCCATAAATGTATGATCTTTATTGTTAATGAACCACTCTTGGTAAATTTTAGCTTGTACATTACTTTTTACTATGTTACAAAAATACTCATTTAATCTTTAAATTATTTCAGAATGCCCAGTTTTGTGAAATTGTGTTACACAAACACGAAAAATGAAAATTTCAAACTGCATTCTTTTCCACGGAATAGAGAGAGAATCAAAACCTGGCTTGAAAAAAATACACATTCCGATCGAAGAAATTGAATCGTTGATAGAAACTATTTATAAATCTAATTTTTGGACATTCAAAGTTTGTTCAAAACATTTTTCAGAAAATGATTATGAACCAAGAGGCTCAAAAAAAAAAAACTTCTGAAGGACTGCTTATCCTTCTCAGCTATTAGAAAATACAGGAAAAAGGTTTCATGTTGAGTTCGAACACAACTATTCCAAACGTCGAAAAATAGAAGAAGCTATCCCTTCACAAACTCCAAAAAATGTATTTGATATGAGCTCAGGGTCAAATCAAACATCAACAGAATCAAGGGATTGTGTATCAAAAGTTAGTGACTGAACTGCTAATGTGTCAATCTGCGGACTCAAGTTCAAATGCTTCAAATGATTGATCTATCAGCTAATCAAGTTGAAATAACAATTAGCAGTACAAATTCTTCACTTTCTAAAAAAAAACAATCAAACACAGATGTAAAATCGTTCATCGAGGCATCCAATGTCTCCTGAAAAATATAGTGAAACAAAAAAATACACAGGTATGCATACCTTTGCCAACAGTGTTCCTTGGTTGAATTACCTGATTTGACTTGTTTACCAACATAAGAGACTAGTATGTTTGAATATTGAAAAAAATAATGATGATTTTCTGCAATCATCGTTTTTAGAAAATGTGAACCTACAAACAAATTTAGAATCCGAGAAATTCGAAAAACTTGATGTGCCTAAAATACATCATGATCCAAATTATTTTGCTCTGGGATTATCACCTATTAAAACGACATTAATGGAAAATGTTACATTGACTGATAACGAAGAAATTTCGTTCACTACACCACAAAAAAAAAAAAAAGGATAAAGACCAATCTTATCGTCCATCTGAAGGAGGAAATATATTGTGAAGAATTGGAGGAAGAAAATTTAAGATTTGATATATCTGAACCGGACCAATCGTTTTTAGCTGTTCACGAACAAAAGGAACCCGCCAATGTGTCAATACAGAATACATTTTTGGTTTTTGAAGAATGCTTAGATCAATTATTGATGCGATCTCCTTGCTTACAAGATCAAACTTGCACAGGGAGTATACTTGCTCTAAAATTTTTTATTAAAGGCTCTGCATTAATTGTGCATGCAGTGTAGTCAACACCACAGATTCAAATTGTGGCAAAGCCAGCCATTTTTAGGGCGAATGCCAGCTGGAAACTTGATGATTTCATCCGCAATAGTTTGCAGTGGATCAAACTATTTGAAGATTAAAAAATTTCTTTCCATGTTAAAAATGTATAGCATTTTTGCAACTACACATTACAACAACAAAAAAAAATACATATTTTCAACTATTGAACATCATTGGTTAACAGAACGGACCAAAATTATTCGAAAAATTGGTGTAAATACTGTAGCATTGATTGGTGATGGCCAATGTGATTCACCTGGCTTCAATGCAAAGTACTGCACCTATACGTTGATGGATGCAGAAACAGATTGCATTATCCATTTTCAAGTGGAACAACTGCAAACTGGTCGTACATCCGTTTCACTTGAAAAATTGGCATTTGTCGCGGCCTTGGAGCATTTTAAGGGATCAGGGGAAGGTAAAAATCGTTGCAACCGACAGACATGTCTCCATGAGAAAAATAATAAGGGAGAAATATCCAACAATAAGGCATGAATTTGATGTATGGCATATGGCAAAATCAATTGGTGGGAAAATTATGGCTGCAAGCAAAAAAAAAGCAACAGCAAGGAACTTTCTGGCTGGGTTTCTTTAGCCAAAACTCATTTATGGTGGGCATCAAGTACTTGTCAGGATAATACAAATCTACTTCAAGAAAAATGGCTCTCAATGAGTTTTCATGCATCAAATATACATGAATGGCAAGGAAATAGCCTATACCATCGTTCTCATCCGCCAATACCTACCGATGAACAGAGGCAATATGAGTGGCTTAGACAAGGATCTACAGCTCTCCACAACTTAAATGGCATCATTCAAGATCAGAGATTTTTAAAGGATCTTCCTCATATTTCTGTTTTTTACCATACAGGTGAGATTGAAGTTTTTCGCAGTATGGTTTTAAAATATAGATCAAAACGGCACCACTTTTCGATGGACGGCATGGTTGCCAGAACACAACTTGCTGCACTAGACCACAATCACAACATAAAACGCTTGCAAGCAGTTGTTCACAAACCCAAAAAAATACAAAAAAAAAAAAAGGGTGCTTTGCGTTATCGCTATGGCTTTAGCAAGGCAAAAAAAGACTGGGTTGTAGGCAAAGTATATGAACCTACTAATCAATCATTCGTGAAAGGGATCATCAATGATGTCATTGAAAATGCCGCCGGATTAAATTTTTTTTAGCTGGGATTCGAGACAGGTCAATGTTTCACAAAACATTGCGTTATTTCCACGTCCAGAAAAAAACGAAATGCTCTCTAAATATCTGTCTCGTTTTGACTGAAAACAAATATTTTTTTTGTGGTTCATTTCTTGAATATAAAATTAGTCTGTATAAAAATAATATCTTTCTGTTGTATTTGTATGTTCATTAAAAATGTATTTATTTTAAATAGAAGTTGTTATATAATTTTGACTTCTAAAAAAAAAAAAAAAAAAAAAAAATGTATTCTCCAAGACATTTCTTTAATAGTTATATTTTGAAGAATGGTTATAACAAATGTAGAAATATTTTTTTTTCCGTATTGTATTCTGAAGAACAGGAATTGCATTTAATTGTAAAGATTAGTGTTATTTATAAAATATATGATAATGTGAACATTTTGAATATATATATATATATATATATATATATATATATATATATCTCTCTATCTATCTATCTATCTATCTATCTATCTATCTATCTATCTATCTAAAATCTATATCCATCTATCTATCTAAACCATGCATAAAATTCATCTCTGGACATTGTGAATTCAAATTAAATGACACATTTGGGTCAAGTTTAGTTAGTGGCGAGATTTTTTTTTAAGTGACACTGGGTGTAAATAATGGTGTGTAATGTATTGACCGTCTTATTTTTAATTAAAATCTAAAAACAAAACCAATATGACTGATTTTCAAACAAAATTAATTTATTAAAAGAAGAAAGATAACATTTTTAACATTATATAATAAAGATCAATTAAATGAAAACCAAACAAAGACAACACAATGAAATTACATAACTAAAAAACAAAAAATGTATCTCGTATATTGATTTTCAGAATCAGGATACGTATTTCTTATTTTCCAGACAACACATGCTGGTATTGGGATTCGCCTACTTTTCCCTACAAAACCATGCACCATGTTTATAAAAGATCTGTAGGCTCCTCTTCGAAGTGATCTATAAAAAAAAAAAAAAAAAAAAAAAAAAAAAACAACAATATTAATATTTAATATAAATTTAGAAAATATAAAAATAAAAATTGATATTTAGTCTTAGACAAGAATAATGAGAGGTTAATGACTACTTAAAAAAAAAAAAAAATTACCAATATCAAACTTTTTTGTTTTTTTTAACTCTGTTAAGGTTTCAATATTAATAACGCGTTCAAGGTCGACTATACCCCAAAAAAATTACAATTTCTTTATCAACATACAAATTTATTTATTATTTCATGTTACTTGATCACCATTAATGGATAGGATTTAAAAATATACATTTTTAATTTTTAATAATTGTTCTTAAAAAAAATAAAAATAAATTAAGATGACGATATCATTTCATTTAGGATTCAACAAAGGTTAATGATTAGGTATTAGTGGAGGGCAACGATGATTTGGCACTGATAAGGTGGCGTTGATATGTACAATTCAGGAGCAACGATAATCTACACTGATGCCCACCCGTGCAGAAAATTTGTATGAAGCTCAGATGGGCATTGAAAGGCGAAAGAAATGGTCAAAGACAGAAGTCACTGATGAACAATGACTGGCGTCACTCACATTACCTGACAGGCGTCTGTGAAGAGCACTAACAGTAGGCACTGATTGACAGACAGTCGTTACTGAATGAAACATACAGGTATCACTGATAACAGTCAATGATGTTGAAGTACTGACATGTTTTAGTACAGGCCACTGAGATGTGAAATTAACCACTTAAGCCCCGGACCAATACGTCTAAAGACCCAAGGTGTTTTTACAATTTGGCAATGCGCTGCTTTAACTGGTAATTGCGCGGTCATGCAATGTGGTACCGAAACGAAACTTGCGTCCTTTTTTTCCCACAAATAGAGCTTTATTTTGATGGTATTTGATCGCCTCTGCGATTTTTATTTTTTGCGATATAAACGCAAAAAGACCGTAAATTTTGAAAAAAAAATGATTTTTCTTATAACAAAAAGTAAAAAATATCAAATAAACTAAATTTTAGTCAAACATTTAGGCCAAAATGTATTCAGCCACATGTCTTTAGTAAAAAAAAATCGCAATAAGCGTATATTTATTGGTTTTCGCAAAAGTTATAGCGTCTACAAACTAGGGTACATTTTCTGGAATTTACACAGCTTTTATTTTATGACTGCCTATCTCATTTCTTGAGGTGCTAAAATGGCAGGGCAGTACAAAACCCCCCCAAATGACCCCATTTTGGAAAGTAGACACCCCAAGGAAACTGCTGAGAGGCATGTTGAGTCCATTGAATATTTAATTTTTTTGTCCCAAGTGATTGAATAATGACGAAAAAAAAAAAAAAAAATGTTTACAAAAAGTTGTCACTAAATGATATATTTCTCACACATGCCATGGTTATATGTGGAATTGCACCCCAAAATACATTCTGCTGCTTCTCCTGAGTACGGAGATACCACATGTGTGGGACTTTTTGGGAGCCTAGCCGCATACGGGGCCCCAAAACCCAATCACCGCCTTCAGCATTTCTAAGGGCACAAATTTTTGATTTCACTCCTCACTACCTATCAAGGTTTCGAAGGCCATAAAATGCCAAAATAGCAAAAAAAAAAAACCAAATGACCCCATTTTGGAAAGTAGACACCCTAAGCTATTTGCCGAGAGGCATGTCGAGTCCATGGAATATTTTATATTTTGACACAAGTTGCGGGAATATGACAAACTGATTTTTTTTTGCACAAAGTTGTCACTAAATGATATATTGCTCACACATGCCATAGTTATATGTGGAATTGCACCCCAAAATACATTCTGCTGCTTCTCCCGAGTACGGTGATACCACATATGTGGGACTTTTTGTGAGCCTAGCCGCGTACGGGACCCCGAAAACCAATCACCACCTTCAAGATTTCTAAGGGCATACATTTTTGATTTCACTCCTCACTACCTATCACTACCTATCACAGTTTTGAAGGCCATAAAATGCCAAGATGTCACACAACCCCCCCAAATGACCCCATTTTGGAAAGAAGACACCCCAAGCTATTTGCTGAGAGGCATGTTGAGTCCATGGAATATTTAATTTTATGGCCCCAAGTGATTGAATAATGACCAAAAAAAAAAAAAATTTTTACAAAACGTTGTCACTAAATGATATATTTCTCACATATGCCATGGGCATATGTGGAATTGCACCCCAAAATACATTCTGCTGCTTCTCCCGAGTACGGGGATACCACATGTGTGGGACTTTTTGGGAGCCTAGCCGTGTACGGGACCCCGAAAACCAATCACCGCCTTCAGGATTTCTAAGGGCATAAATTTTTGATTTCACTCCTCACTACCTATCACAGTTTCAAAGGCAATAAAATGCCAAAACAGCACAAAACCCCCCCAAATGACCCCATTTTGGAAAGTAGACACCCCAAGCTGAGAGGGATGTTGAGTCCATGGAATATTTATTTTTTTTGCCACAAGTCACTGAATAATGACCAAAAAAAAAAAATTACAAAACGTTGTCACTAAATGATATATTTCTCACACATGCCACGGTTATATGTGGAATTGCACCCCAAAATACATTCTGCTGCTTCTCCTGAGTACGGGGATACCACATGTGTGGGACTTTTTGGGAGCCTAGCCGCGTACGGGGCCCCGAAAACCAAGCACTGCCTTCAAGATTTGTGTGAGTGAAATCAAAAATTTATGTCCTTAGAAATCTTGAAGGCGGTGCTTGGTTTTCGGGGTCTCATACGCGGCTAGGCTCCCAAAAAGTCCCACACATGTGGTATCCCCGTACTCAGGAGAAGCAGCAGAATGTATTTTGGGGTGCAATTCCACATATAACCATGGCATGTGTGAGAAATATATCATTTAGTGACAATGTTTTGTACATTTTTTTTTTTTAATTTTTTTTGGTCATGATTCAATCACTTGGGGCAAAAAAATTAAATATTCCATGGACTCAACATGCCTCTCAGCAAATAGCTTGGGGTGTCTACTTTCCAAAATGGGGTCATTTGGGGGGGTTTTGTGCTATTTTGGCATTTTATGGCCTTCGAAACTGTGATAGGTAGTGAGGAGTGAAATCAAAAATTTGCGCCCCTAGAAATGCTAAAGGCGGTGCTTGGTTTTCGGGGTCCCGTACGCGGATAGGCTCCCAAAAAGTCCCAAACATGTGGTATCCCCGTACTCAGGAGAAGCAGCAGAATGTATTTTAGGGTGCAACTCCACATATAACCATGGCATGTGTGAGCAATATATCATTTAGTGACAAATTTTTTTTTTTTTTTTTCTCATTATTCAATCACTTTGGACAAAAAAAAAAAAATCAATGGACTCAACATGCCTCTCAGCAGTTTCCTTGGGGTGTCTTCTTTCCAAAATGGGGTCATTTGGGTTTTTTTTGTGCCATTTTGGCATTTTATGGCCTTCGAAACTGTGATAGGTAGTGAGGAGTGAAATCAAAAATTTACACCCTTAGAAAGCCTGAAGGCGGTGATTGGTTTTTGGGGTCCCGTACGCGGCTAGGCTCCCAAAAAGTCTCACACATGTGGTATCCCCGTACTCAGGAGAAGCAGCAGAATGTATTTTGGGGTGTAATTCCACATATGCCCATGGCATGTTTGAGCAATATATCATTTAGTGACAACTTTGCGCAAAAAAAAATATATATATATTTATATTTCCCGCAACTTGGGTCAAAATCTAAAATATTCCATGGACTTAAGATGCCTCTCAGCAAATAGCTTGGGGTGTCTACTTTCCAAAATGGGGTCATTTGGGGGGGTTTTCAATTGTCCTGGCATTTTATGCACAACAATTAGAAGCTTATGTCACACATCACCCACTCTTCTAACCACTTGAAGAAAAAGCCCTTTCTGACACTGTTTGTTTACATAAAAACATATTTTTTTGCAAGAAAGTTAAGTTGAACCCCCAAACATTATATATTTTTTTAAAGCAAAGGCCCTACAGATTAAAATGGTGGGTGTTGCAAATTTTTTTTCCACACAGTATTTGCGCAGCGTTTTTTCAAACGCATTTTTTGGGGAAAAAATACACTTTTTTTTATTTTAAAGCACTAAAACACACTATATTGCCCAAATTATTGATGAAATAAAAATTATGATCTTAGGCCGAGTACATGGATACCAAACACGACATACTTTAAAATTGCGCACAAACGCGCAGTGGCGACAAACTACATACATTTTTAAAAGCCTTTAAAAGCCTTTACAGGTTACCACATTAGATTTACAAAGTAGGTCTACTGCTAAAATGACTGCCCTCGATCTGCCCTTCGCGGTGATACCTCACATGCATGGTGCAATTGCTGTTTACATATGACTCCAGACCGACGCTTGCGTTCGCCTTTGCGCAAGAGCAGGGGGGGACAGGGATGCTTTTTTTTATTTTTTTATATATTTATTTCGCTTTTTTTATTTTATTTGTTAACTGTTCCTTCCATTTATTTATTTTTTTACCATTTTTATTGTTATCTCAGGGAATGTAAATATCCCTTATGATAGCAATAGTTAGTGACAGGTACTCTTTTTTTTTTTTAAATGGGGTCTATTAGACCCTAGATCTTTCCTCTGCCCTCAAAGCATCTGACCACACCAAGATCGGTGTGATAAAATGCTTTCCCATATTCTCAATGGCGCCGTTTATATCTGGGGGGGGGGGACATTCCCTCCCACTGAATGTAAAAGCAGTCTAGAGGCTAATTAGCCGCTAGGACTGCTTTTACATGAAAGCCGACCGCTGGCTGAAAAGAATGATACCAAGATGATGCCTAAACCCGCAGGCATCATTCTGGTATAACCATTCAAAGTCCAGCAACATACCAGTACGTTGATGGTTCTTGTTGGACATGTATTGTAATCTTTTTTTTTTTTCATGCAGCCTGTTGGCTGAACAAAAAAAAAGATTGATCGGTGGGTATGCCCACCATTAGAATACCTCCCTTCATCCACCCACTTCTAATGATGGGCATACATGCACCATTTATATATGCCGAAGCATGGGGGCATCCTCCCGCAAAAAAGTTATGCCGCGTACGGTCGGACTTTTCTATGCCGCGTACACACGGTCGGACTTTTCTATGCCGTGTACACATGGTCAGACTTTTCCACAGGAAAGCCTCCGTAGGAATGTCAACCGTATGTACGCGGCATTAGGAGCAAAATCGCTCCTCCGCCCCTAATGCCCCCATGCTCCGGCATATATGCTCTTTTTTGAACTGTAGTGGTGAAATCACCTCCTACAGCATTGGAGTCGCGGCTTTATATATCGTGGGAGCAAACGCTGTTGCTGTCACGCTAAATAAATCCGCACTGCAACTGAATGGCGTACCTGCTAAGCAAATGATGGTTAACATTAAAACAAAGTAACATTCCAGTATAACAGTAAGATCATACCATACCTGCAAAGCAAATACCTATAAAAAAACATAGTAAAAAATAAAACATTTTTTAACGCAACCTGTGCCTAAAATATATATATGCCGAAGCATAGGGGCATCCTCCCGCAAAAAAGTTATGCCGCGTACGGTCGGACTTTTCTATGCCGCGTACACACGGTCGGACTTTTCTATGCCGTGTACACATGGTCAGACTTTTCCACGGGAAAGCCTCCGTAGGAATGTCAACCGTATGTACGCGGCATTAGGAGCAAAATCGCTCCTCCGCCCCTGCTGCCCCCATGCTTCGGCATATATGCTCTTTTTTTTAACTGTGGTGGTGAAATCACCTCCTACAGCACTGGAGTCGCGGCTTTATATATCGTGGGAGCAAACGCTGTTGCTGTCAAGATAAATAAGTCCGCGCAACAGCTGAATGGCGTACCTGAAAACAGTAAAATAAATTACATACCTGAAAAGCAAGCATGAAAAAACATAACAACAATAAAACTTTTCAGAATAGAATACAGTAAAAAAGAGCATAACAATAGAGAGAGAATAGAGAGGGAGAGAACAATAAAACGACAACTATTTTTGGTTTTTTTATTTTATATTTTTTTGTGTGTTTTTATTTTTTACTTTTTTTTGTAACTGTGAACTGTAACTTCAACTTTTCGGTTCCAGGTTTGGGTCTCTCAAAATGCGATGGCATCTTGGGAGACCCTGTGTAAGTGTGCCTAGCCTGTGAAATGTTTCACCCTACACTAATAATTAACTCGTGTGTGGAAGCGTTCAAAACATTCACCAATACAAAGACCAGGATTGGCAGGACATTTGGGACAAAAATAACGGGTGTCACGCCTAAATCCGCGCTTGGTACAGACACGACATTTTCTTTGGGGGGCTCGTTGGGTAGGGGTACTCTCGAGGACATAAGAAAAATGCCTCTCATGCAGTCGGCTTACTGCATTTGGTAGGAGCTGGTGAGGTACAGTACCGCCTGGATACAGGAGTTCTGTGATGATATCCCTCTGGAATTGAAGGAAGGATTCATTCCGTCCTGAAGCTCTGTATACGACATGAGCATTCAGTAGAGCCAATTGAAATAAATGTAGAGACACTTTTTTGTACCAGCGTCTCGTCTTACGGGCAATATGATACGGCGCCATTAACTGGTCGTTGAGGTCCACCCCTCCCATATTAAGGTTATATTCGTGGACACAGAGGGGTTTCTCCACAACACCAGTCGCCGTATGAATTTGGACTGTCGTGTCTGCGTGAAGGGTGGTAAGAACGAAAACATTCCTATTGTCCCGCCACTTCACAGCGAGCAAATTTTTACATCTGCAGCAGGCTCTCGCCCCCGGCCTAATACGGGCATCTACAAGCCGCTGGGGGAAGCCCCGGCGATTAGGTCGCACGGTGCCACATGCTCCAATCTGTTGATCAAATAAGTGGCTAAAAAGTGGCACGCTGCTGTAAAAATTGTCCACATACAAATGGTACCCCTTTCCGAATAAGGGTGACACCAAGTCCCAAACAATCTTGCCAGCGCTCCCCATGTAATCTGGGCATCCTTCCGGCTCTACCTGACTATCTTTTCCCTCGTAAACCCTAAAGCTCCATGTGTAGCCTGTGGCCCTGTCACAGAGCTTATAGAGCTTGACCCCGTATCTGGCACGCTTGCTGGGAAGGTACTGTTTGAAAGACAAGCGGCCAGCAAATTTAATCAGGGACTCATCAACGCATACAACCTGCTGGGGATTAAACAAGGCTGCAAAACGTTCGTTGAAATGGTTTACGAGGGGCCGAATTTTTTAGAGCCGGTCAAATTCAGGGTCTCCACGTGGACGACAAAGTGCATTGTCACTGAAATGCAGGAACCGCAGGATCGCCTCGTATCGTTTCCTGGCCATGTGAGCAGAGAAAACGGGCATATGGTCGATGGGATGTGTGGACCAATACATCCGCAATGACGGAAATTTGTGTATGCCCATGTTGAGGGTAAGGCCCAGAAAGGTCTTAAATTCGGAAACCTCGAGAGGTTTCCATTCTTTGGCAAGGCGAGACTGGGGGTTAGCGGCGATGTAGGTACCAGCATATAAATTAGTCTGGTCCATAATAGATCTATAGAGATCTTCCGTGAAATACAGCGAATAAAAATCAAGTGACGTAAAGTTCGCTGTATCCACCTGAATACCGGGTTGGCCAGTGAATGGGGGAAGTACAGGTGCTGTAGAAGTGGTGGGGACCCAATCAGGATAGGCAAATTCTACAGGAAGGGCACTATGGGCACGACGGGCCTGTCTCTGTCTTCTTCTTGGTGGCAGCGGGACACTACTTGTGCTTGCCACATCGCCAGCTTGAACTGCACTTATGGGACTCGCCACGTCACCAAGTGTTACTGCAGTGCTGGATAAACGACCAGGGTGTACTAGGCCGCTGGTGCTTGCCAATCCACCAGAAGGAATAGCGGCGCTAGTACTGGATCTCTGCTCCATACGAGGGTCCTGCGGTTCTTGCTGCTCAACAACATCAGAATGGGATCGGGTACGCCTGGCCTTAGCAGGGACCTCAACTTCGTCGTGCGAGCTATCTGACATGGAGCCGCTGTCGTAAATGGGTTCATATTCTGAGCCAGAATCTGTCAGATGCGTGACCTCCTCCTCTTCACTATCTGACATGCACATGAACTCCAAGGCCTGCTTATCATTGTACCTTCGGTTTGCCATTTTGGACTCTAAATTTAGTGGTACAATGGTAAGGATTCACAGGTAAAAAAAGCACCTGACTATAGAAAAGCAAATGTAGAAAACGCTTCAAAAAAAACTGTAAGCGATCGCAGGGATCAGGCCTGTCTCTGCGAACGCTGCAGTTATGTGTCTTGTGTTTTGTAAGTGACAGTGATCGATCGATACTGCACTTGGGTGGGTTGGGCTGGGCAGAGGGGGAAAACGCAGGTGCTAGCGGGTATCTGGGCTGATTCCGCTAACAATGCGTTTTTGGGTACCCTAAACTGCTGGGTACGCTAGTATAGATCTGATCAGATCAGGTATCGATCCGTTCAGATCCTATACCACTAAGGGGGGTGTATGCTTAGCGAGTGGGTGTAAGCGGTACTGGCTCTAACCTAACGCTGCCTGGGGCGACGCAGACCCTGACTGGCGCTAAAATTAAATTTATATCACCCGCCGGGTGATCAGGGGGTTAAACCTATTGGGTTATATACGGCGGGTGCTCTGATGCTATAAACAGCAAACTAACCAACCAGCGTCAACCGTAACACTTATACGGTGATCACTGGTGAAAGGGTTAACTAGGGGGCAATCAGGGGGTTAAAACCTTTATTCGGTAATATATGGGGGTACCTGACGCTTTCTAAAAACCTGGTGGCGAACCTAAAATAACTAAATAACTAACCACGTCACCAGTGACACTTATACAGTGATCAGTGGTGAAAGGGTTAACTCTAGGGGCAATCAGGGGTTAAAACCTTTATTTATGGGGGTACCTAACGCTATATAAACCTGGCGGCGAACCTCAAAAAAAACTAACTGCCTAGCGGCAACAGTGACACTAATACAGCGATCAGAAACCGATCGCTTAGTGACACTGGCAATAGGGGTGAAAGGGTTAACTCTAGGGGCAATCAGGGGTTAAAACCTTTATTTATGGGGGTACCCAACGCTATATAAACCTGGCGGCGAACCTCAAAAAAAACTAACTGCCTAGCGGCAACAGTGACACTAATACAGCGATCAGAAACCGATCGCTTAGTGACACTGGCAATAGGGGTGAAAGGGTTAACTCTAGGGGCAATCAGGGGTTAAACCTTTATTGGGGGGGGGTAGGGGGCTACCCTGGACCTAAAGGGGCCTAAACCTAACTGCCCTGACACTTTTTTCTGTCACACTGACACTAAAAGCAGTGATCAGAAAATAAATGATCACTGCAATCAGTGACACTGTGACAGGGGGTGATCTGGGGGTGCTGGGGGGGTGACCGGGGGGGGGGGTTATGTGCCTATGTGTGCTGTGTCAGTGTGCTGTTGGTGCAACTCACAGTACTGACGTCTTCTCTCCTCTGGAACCGGACGAAAAGACCGCCAGAGGGGAGAAAACGTCACTTCCTCCCTGCCTGTGTTTACAGTTACACAGGCAGGGAGGGCTCAGGTGGAAGCTGATTCGCGGAGGGAGATCGAGAGGGGACGGCTGGAAACCAATAGCCGCCCCCTCCTCCCGGACCTCCCGTACACCGTTCCCGGCCCTCGCATGTACCGGAGGGGGTCCCGATCGGACCCCCGAACCCGGGTAAGGCGGGGACGTACCTGTACGCCCATGTGCCTGTACGTGCCATATTGTGGACGTATATGTACATGCGGGGGTCGGGAACTGGTTAAAGGAACGATGGTTGTCATTAATTGGCACTATGATGGACAATTTTAGCATTGTTTTGGTTGTCCTCTAAAAGATACCTTTTAAAATTTAGTTTGACACATTAAAGTGGACTGTGCTGGAAGTCAATGTGCTTATTATAGTGAAAGAACACACGCGGAGGAGTAATAAACACAACGCCCCTTCAACACATCCAAAAATGGCACTAGCAGTACTGAGTTCAACGTCCTGTTAAAGGGGTTGTAGAGGTTCATTGTTTAGGTTTTAAATAGGTTCCTTTTGAGCTAGTGCATTGTTGGTTCACTTACAGTACCTTTTCCTTCTATTTCCCTTGTAAAAGTTTTTTTCTTTGTCTGAATTTCTCATTTCCTGTTCCTCCTCAGTAAGCTGTTCTGACAGACCTTCCACTGCTCTAATGATGGTGTCAAGCTTACTGAGGAGAAACAGGAAGTGAGAAATTCACACAAAGAAAAAAAAAAACTATAGAAGGAAAAAGTAATTGAACCAACAATGCACTAGCTTACATGAACCTATTTAAAAATGAAAAAAGGAACCTTGACAATACCTTTAAGGCAACAGTACAGTATGAATGCCCTCGGGCCTTCACAATAAATACAATAATTCTTCTTTTTAAGGGCATATTGAAGGCACTATTTTTAAGGCTATGGCGGCAGTGATACATCAACTGTCTTACATATGTTTGCAATATTTAAATACAAATAAAAAAAATAAAAAATAACAACAATATACCTATTCGCATCTCGAAGATACACTCTGAGAATTTTCTGACTTCATCTGCAACTGGTAAATCAGGACTCTTTTTGTTAAACATCTACATCTTTCCTGAAATTCATCATTTTCAACTACGCAATCTATTCCATTTGTCAGGAAAGGCAGAACCACATGTACTGATTTGCAACATACACACTCTTCTTTAGTAGGCATCGGGCTACATTGTCCACACGAACACCACCTTGTGTGTCCAAGCAAAGTTTCAGATTCTACTTCCTCTTCAGAACTTTCTATTCTTTTTTTTTAAAGGATTTTTTGGAAAGGCTGGTGGGCTCAGCAGTGCCAGGCTTTCTATATTTTTCCCGTAATCTTTTTCGAAGATTAACAACCTCCTAAATTGAAATAATAATAAAAAAAAAGCTAAAATTAATTTCCAAACAAAATGCTAATAAATACCAGTCACTCTTTTTTTCTAATTCACCAATGGGCACTGATTAGGCATAAATGATGAGGACTGATAAGGTGGCACCGATGAGGCGAGGCCAATGAGGTTGCACTTATAAGCACTCATGATGGGCACTGTTAAGCGTAACTCAAGGGCACTAGTAGATGGCACAGATGCGTGTGACTGATATGCAGCACTGATGGGCAATCATGGGTGGCACTATTGGGCACTGATTAGCAGAACAAATGGTCACGAAAAAAATGCAATCGTGGGTAGTAATGGTTGTCACTGATAGGCAGCACTGCTGGCAAATGATAGGTGGCACTGCTAGCCATTGATACATGACACTGATGGGCAATAATGGGCACTGATATGCATCACTGACATGCATTGCTGATATGCAGCACTGATAGGTTTCCATGGCGGGACTGACAGTGGCAGTGATTTTGTGTGGGCACCGTTAGGAAACTGGCATTGATTGGCAGCCGTCTTTGAACAGATTCTCATTTCATGGTGGTCTAGGAGGAATACCCGATAGTGTGAATGCACAACCCTAGTGGTGCTGGGCAGTATCATAGTGGTGCTGGGCGTTATCAGAGGGGGGGCTTTGCTGCTAAACGAGCAACATAGACCGCCACTGTCCTGAAAGCAGCCGATCGGCTGTCCTCTACTCGTGTCTTTTAAAAGGGAGTAGGGAAAAGCCGATCAGCTACTCTTCTTGTTAACGTAGTGATCACCCTTGATTCCATTGATCATCCTACTTGCATCCATCTATGATATCCATTTGACATTATTCATTTGATCATCAGTGTTCATTTGTTTGTGGTGATATTATTTAACATAATTTCAAGGTGTGATTTGCCAAATGTGAATTATTGGGGTCTACTTTGTGATTAGCCATTTGGCAAATTAACTTTCAAATTATTCGACGTTTTAGTTTCTATTTTTTTATTTTATTTAAATTTTTGTGGACTGTTTTTCGCATTTCAGCCCCTGGATGTCAACCTTCAAGGCAATTTGTTATCGGTGGAACGGTTTAATTATAATTTTCACACAATTCCTATATTGGCGCAGCCCTTAAATTTTTGACGTACTCTAAATGCCTTGTCACAATATATACAGTACAGACCAAAAGTTTGGACACACCTTCTCATTCAAAGAGTTTTCTTTATTTTCATGACTATGAAAATTGTAGATTCACACTGAAGGCATCAAAACTATGAATTAACACATGTGGAATTATACATAACAAAAAAAAGTGTGAAACAACGGAAAATAAATGTCATATTCTAGGTTCTTCAAAGTAGCCACCTTTTGCAGCAGACACATCTCTAGAACTGATAAGAGGAGACTGTGTGAATCAGGCCTTCATGGTAGAATATCTGCTAGGAAACCACTGCTAAAAAAAGGCAACAAGCAGAAGAGACTTTTTTGGGCTAAAGAACACAAGGAATGGACATTAGACCAGTGGAAATCTGTGCTTTGGTCTGATGAGTGCAAACTTGAGATCTTTGGTTCCAACCCCTGTGTCTTTGTGCGATGCAGAAAAGGTGAACGGATGGACTCTACATGCCTGGTTCCCACCGTGAAGCATGGAGGACGAGGTGTGATGGTTTTGGGTTGCTTTGCTGGTGACACTGTTGAGGATTTAATCAAAATTGAAGGCATACTGAACCAGCATGGCTACCACAGCATCTTGCAGCGGCATGCTATTCCATCCGGTTTGCGTTTAGTTGGACCATCCTTTATTTTTCAACAGGAGAATGACCCCAAACACACCTCCAGGCTGTGTAAGGGCTATTTGACCAAGAAGGAGAGTGATGGGGTGCTGCGCCAGGTGACTACCTCTTGAAGCTCATCAAGAGAATGCCAAGAGTGTGCCAAGCAGTAATCAAAGCAAAAGGTGGCTACTTTGAAGAACCTAGAATATGAAATATATTTTCAGTTGTTTCACACTTTTTTGTTATGTATAATTCCAAATGTGTTAAATTTATAGTTTTGATGCCTTCAGTGTGAATCTACAATTTTCATAGTCATGAAAATAAAGAAAACTCTTTGAATGAGAAGGTGTGTCCAAACTTTTGGTCTGTACTGTATATAATTCTTGACATCTGCCACATTGCACTATAGGGACTTTCACATTAAAGGTCCAACCTTGTCCACCTGTCAGTTTTTCAGGCAGACCTGATCGGTCCTCCATTATCCTCTATGGAGCGGTGGTTGTAAAGGGACTTTTGTCTATTCAATCTGACCCAACCAAAACAAACTGAAGGGGGATCCGCTACCCTCTGTGTGGGTGGATCAGGGCGGATGCCACTCGAGTATAAACAGACAAACGGTTCGTTTATATCAGACTGCCAATAGAGCAGGGTGGGCTGTGGTGTCCACTTGGCATAAATAGAGCCGACGCGGATCAGTTATCCTCTTGCTCTGCTCAGTAGGCAGTCAGCAGACAGATGCCCTGCTGAGCAAAGCAGTTTCTGTCCCATGTGAAAGGGGCCTCATTGATGTCTTGTCACACATTATAAAGCACCTTACCTTCCTCTGAGGATCCATGCCATTCCTTCTTGCTACTGTTTGCTGGCCACTCACCCTAGTCTCACTGCCCCCCCCCCCCTCTCACTTACCTCCAGTTCACAAAGATTAGTGAAGGATAGGTAGTTCTGGTAATGGCTACGTGGAAGGGGATTCTCTAGGAGAGAAGCAGCAACTGAACGATGTGCTGAAATTAAGAACCATCGTTATGCCTTTCATGTGGGAGAGGAGGAGGAGGGACCGCAGAAGCTGGTGAAAGTTACTGTGGAGACAGCAGCTGAAGCTCACATGGCTGTGCTGCACATTAAAAGTTTCATGTCGCCCCCCCTAGACAGGCTTGTGTGATAGGCGAAACACTCATTCAATCAGTGTTACATATACTATCACACAAGCCTGTCTAGGGGGGCGGCACCTTCCTCCTGCACAGCCAAAGACAGCCACAACCAGACCAGCTCTCACACACACCGCGGGAGATGCCAGCTGCGCAGCGTGACACATAGGTGAGAGCGAGCTCTGCCTGACAAGCGCTGCAGTCAGTCGGAGCTCCAAACAGCCCCAGGACAGGCAGCCTACCGGGAATTATCCCGGTATCCTGGTGGGCCAGTCTGGCCCTGGGTGTGTCATACAGCGACACACAACATCAACGATCGCTGTGATGGTCGCACACACAGGCGTGCGGTGACTGTTAACCTGTTGTACATAATATAAGGTACATTTAGGTTAACAAAGCCACTTCAGGGTCGTTAAAGTGTTTGTAAACCAAAAATATTATTTTTTAAATAACAAAAACGTTATACTTACCTCCACTGTTTTGCACATGGTGTCCTCGATCCTCGTCTTCTGGAGTCCCACGGCGGCTGTCTCTCGTCTTCCCCGCAAGTACTACACACAAGCATGCGAGAGAGCTTGCATTGTGTGTGGTCATTGCGGGCGCGCTCGGTGTGCCGCCTTACTGGACATAATTGACAGCAGCGCCAGCCAATGGCTGCGCTGCTTTCAGTCCATCCGCTCTAGCCAATCAGCGGCCAGGCTGAGCGGCGCAGAGGATGTCAGGGCCGAGCGTGGGACTTTCAGGGGTCAGGTAAGTACCCCCCTGGGGGCCGGTAAACTCAGAAGTTTTTTTAACCTTAATGCATAGAATGCATAAAAGGTGAAAAAAGTTTCATTTACAATTCCCTTAATTGGCTATTGACCGTGCTTGAAGTGACTAAAAATGTATAAAACATTTTGTATAATATTACAATTTTATTATACATTAGGTTTAAATCTTTACCTCATAGATTTGGCTGTGAACAGATGATGCACAACTATCCTCTTCTTCGCTGAGATTTACACTCCCAACAGTGTCCTTTTAAAAAAAAAAAATAATAATTATTTAAAAATGTACATATTGAACAATTAACCTTTTTGATCCCCGGCCACAGACAAAAGACGGACACAGGGTAGCTCTAAAATTCCCTGGTGGATGTTTGACGTCATCTGCTCCTCTGGCCACTGGGGGGCGCGCGGGTGGCAGCCACATCACTGAGGTGCCAAAGCGCGTGCCTGACGACCGCAATGTTTACCAGGTAACCGATATCGGCTGTTACACAGACAAGGACGTGGAGCTCTGTGTGCAAACACAGTGCTCCACGTCCTGTCAGGGAGAGGAGACCGATGGTGTGTCCCTTGTAAGAAAGGGACACCGATCGGTCACCTCCCCCCCAGTCAGTCCCCTCCCCCCACAGTTATAATCACTGCTTATTTAACCACTTAATCGCCCCCTAATGTTAACACGTTCCCTGCCAGTCAGATTTATACAGTAATCAGTGCAAATTCATAGCACTGATTACTGTATAAATTTGAATGGTAACACATTTTTGAAAAGTGTCCGAAGTATCCACCGCAATACGGCAGATCAGCGCCATTACTATTAAAATAAATATAAAAAACAAAATTTCATAATTCTGTCACCTATTTTGAAGGCACTAGAACAAACCAATCACTATATGCTTTTTGCAATTTAAAAAAAATATACATATATATTTATAAGAATACGTATTGTCCTAAACAAAGAAAATATATATATTTTTATATACATTGGTATATTTATTATAGTAAAAATGTATTAATATTGGTTTAAAGTGATAAAAAAATTAAAACAGACGTTATCAAATACCAACAAAAGAAAGGTCTATTTCTGTGAAAAAAAGGGCGTCAATTTTAATTGTGAGCAACGTCTCATGACCGCGCAATTGTAATTTAAAGCTAAATGAGAATTCTTCTTCCGAATTAGAAGTTTCATCAGCATTTAAAATCGGCGAATCCTGTGAAATGTCTTACATTATTAATAATTATATATTAACATTATTATATACATGCATTATGTCACAGGTACAAATTATTTAATATTGAGAGATTATATATATATATATATATATATATATATATATATATATATATATATATATATATATATATATATATATATAATGTGGCCCCCCTGGCCACAGGAGGGAGCTTGGTAGGAATATCGCAGTCGTGACAAAAATCGCAGATCGCCACCAAGTAGTAAAAAAGATAAAAATCAAAATAAATAATAATTATATTGCAGAGTATTGTATTCCAGAGTAATGCGTAGTATTGCACACTTTTAAGCAGAGTATTGCACACTTTTAAGCAGAGTATTGTATTGCGGAGTATTGCAGAGGATTGTATTGCGGAGTATTGCAGAGTATTGCGGGGTATTGCGGAGTATTGTATTGCAGAGTATTGTATTGCAGAGTATTGTATTGCAGAGTATTGCAGATTATTGCGGGGTATTTCAGAGTATTGTATTGTGGAGTATTGTGAGAGTGGGTATTACCGCGCTATCAGAGGGAGGGTGGGGAGGGGGGGGTGGGGTGCAGCTGCGGCACTGGAAGGTGTATCAGACCTTAAGTATTATTAATGGGGAAGGTAGTGCTGCGCTATGTGTGGAGGATGGAGAGGTGGAAAGGAAGTGAAGGGTGGTCTGACTGTGATAGTACAAACAAAAATGGCTTTACAAAGAGCCGATCAGTGAGCAGGCTGACAAACTTATAACTATTCTAGACAAAAGTGCAAGTAACATAAATTCATACGTTCTTCTTAGTGGAAGGGAATACACAATCAATAAGGTGATGAGAGGTGCAAATAAAGATATACAATCTGTGTCACACAACACCCAATTAGCTCTGCTGGGCTCAGTGATGAGCTAGTGCAAAAAAGTCCATAAAGCAGTAAACTAGTGATAAAGATCGATAAGGCAAAAACTTTAACACTGGTGTTAGTGTTAAAGTTTTTGCCTTAGCCTTGGCCTGCATAGCACCCTGCAGATAAGCACAAGTTGCACTAAGTGCCGAGGTGAGCGCCCATGCAGGATCCAGTGCCTGGAGAACCATTACAGGATGTCCCCATGGCGTGGGGTTCGAGTACGACTCCCTAGGTTTTACAGAGGTTGCACTGATCCAGATGCACTGCTTCTATTGTTGCATTAGAAGACAGAGGAAATTCATTGAAGAATCTAAAGTAAAATATAAACTAGTGAAGCCAAGAGTTATTTATCCATAAGAGAAACGAGGTCTATCACCTGAGGACGCAAACAAAATAATGAGAGACTCCGGATAGGGTAGGATTATACGGGTACACCCAGGAGGCTTGTTCTCAAACGCGTTGCCAGTGTCCAACCACCCGAAGGTACCAGCTTATAACCCAGGGTGTATGAACATCAAGCCTTTATCCTGTACAGTAGGATTAAATTAAATTACAGATGTGCATGACCAATTGTTAACCTACCAAATTACAAAAAAATTACCAGGGAAACTACTGTGGAATGAGTAGACCACTCATACAGCAATCATCTGAGTCATACTAGATGGGATCACCCTTTACATGATTTAATATATAAACATGTTTTTAATAAAAAATTAAAAAAAATGAAATAAAAAAAAAGTTCTGATTAAAAAATTTTTTTTTTGAAAATGTTAAAAAAAGGACAAATCTATTTTTTTCTGACTTAGACAAGGATGAACCTATAAATTTAGCTTCGGTGGACCAGATGCAGCAAATGTCATTATATAGAAAAGGGGTTAATTAGAAATCAAACACAAAAACATGGTAAATTTGATCTTTACCTCATCCAACACCTTCCCATCCCCCTCTTGCTTCTGCTTATACTGGACTCCCATTCACACTTAATGCCGTGAATCAGCAATTATTTTTCATCTGGCTCGAAGTGTCAAGATTAATTTCACCATCCCTAGTAATAAAATGGTTTCAAATGACATCTTTAATCAGCACATAAAAATACTTCCCTCCAATAGAGACAAGCTGTCACAAAAGGTCACCGATATGTGACAGGACGAAAATTATGTTTGTTACTTCAACTGAAATGTTAATTCATTCTTTAAGTGTTTCTTTAGAGCATTCCGCAAAAGAAGTAGAGGATAAAACATAAAATTATTTTTAAAATTATGATCTAGATACAGAACTCCAACCAACCAATGATTAAAAGGATAAGTTCACTTAAATAAATATATATATATATATATATATATATATATATATATATATATATATATATATATATATATATATATATATATATATATATATATATATATATATATATATATATATATATATATATATATACATATACATACATACATATACACACATATATACATACATACACAGTGCCTTGCGAAAGTATTCGGCCCCCTTGAACTTTGCAACCTTTTGCCACATTTCAGGCTTCAAACATAAAGATATAAAACTGTAATTTTTTTTGGAAGAATCAACAAGTGGGACACAATCGTGAAGTGGAACGAAATTTATTGGATATTTCAAACTTTAACAAATAAAAAACTGAAAAATTGGGCGTGCAAAATTATTCAGCCCCCTTAAGTGAATACTTTGTAGCGCCACCTTCTGCTGTGATTACAGCTGTAAGTCGCTTGGGGTATGTCTCTATCAGTTTTGCACATCGAGAGACTGAAATTTTTGCCCATTCCTCCTTGCAAAACCGCTCGAGCTCAGTGAGGTTGGATGGAGAGCGTTTGTGAACAGCATTTTTCAGTTCTTTCCACAGATTCTCGATTGGATTCAGGTCTGGACTTTGACTTGGCCATTCTAACACCTGGATATGTTTATTTGTGAACCATTCCATTGTAGATTTTGCTTTATGTTTTGGATCATTGTCTTGTTGGAAGACAAATCTCCGTCCCAGTCTCAGGTCTTTTGCAGACTCCATCAGGTTTTCTTCCAGAATGGTCCTGTATTTGGCTCCATCCATCTTCCCATCAATTTTAACCATCTTCCCTGTCCCTGCTGAAGAAAAGCAGGCCCAAACCATGATGCTGCCACCACCATGTTAGACAGTGGGGATGGTGTGTTCAGGGTGATGAGCTGTGTTGCTTTTACGCCAAACATTACGTTTTGCATTGTTGCCAAAAAGTTTGATTTTGGTTTCATCTGACCAGAGCACCTTCTTCCACATGTTTGGTGTGTCTCACAGGAGGCTTGTGGCAAACTTTAAACTACACTTTTTATGGATATCTTTAAGAAATGTCTTTCTTCTGGCCACGCTTCCATAAAGGCCAGATTTGTGCAGTATACGACTGATTGTTGTCCTATGGACAGAGTCTCCCACCTCAGCTGTAGATCTCTGCAGTTCATCCAGAGTGATCATGGGCCTCTTGGCTGCATCTCTGATCAGTCTTCTCCTTGTATGAGCTGAAAGTTTAGAGGGACGGTCAGGTCTTCGTATATTTGCAGTGGTCTGATACTCCTTCCATTTCAATATTATTGCTTGCACAGTGCTCCTTGGGATGTTTAAAGCTTGGGAAATCTTTTTGTATCCAAATCCAGCTTTAAACTTCTCCACAACAGTATCTCGGACCTGCCTGGTGTGTTCCTTGTTCTTCATGATGCTCTCTGCGCTTTAAACGGACCTCTGAGACTATCACAGTGCAGGTGCATTTATACGGAGACTTGATTACACACAGGTGGATTCTATTTATCATCATTAGTCATTTAGGTCAACATTGGATCATTCAGAGATCCTCACTGAACTTCTGGAGAGAGTTTGCTGCACTTAAAGTAAAAGGGCTGAATAATTTTGCACGCCCAATTTTTCAGTTTTGTATTTGTTAAAAAAGTTTGAAATATCCAATAAATTTCGTTCCACTTCATGATTGTGTCCCACTTGTTGTTGATTCTTCTTCTTCAAAAAAAAAATTACAGTTTTATATCTTTACGTTTGAAGCCTGAAATGTGGAAAAAGGTCGCAAATTTCAATGAGGCTGTCTGCGCTCCAGGGGTGCGTTATCACCCCTGGGCGGCAGTTGGCGCTAGAGGGGTTCTGACAGGCCCACCTTCCTCAGCAGCCAATCAGAGGAGTTCTGCCCTCGTTGGGCATGCTGGGGGGGGGGGGGATATATCTGTGGCAACCGCCATTGGTCTCTGTTCAGTGCGGGGCCCCAGTTCCAGGTGTGGTATCCACCTTCAGGGTACGCGCATCCATGGGCCCCGCCACGGTGGCCTGCTTCACTAAGGTTATGCACCATGCGGAGCCTCACCCTAACCTTGAGGGGCCCCAGCGACTTGCTGGGTCCCAACCGTCTGCTGAAAGGATCCTAAGCTGGGAGCTGTGCGATGGGGGATCGGCTTGGGGAGAATCTAGAACTAGAGGTTGCCCAGGAGGCCTGGTCGAACCATCGGGGATCCGGTCACCACACTGCATGACAGGTATGCTTAAAGCGGTCAGTTGGTGACACAAATCTGAATTGACTGGGAGGATTCACTCATCCTGTTCTCACATATCTCAAATTGACAAGGTCAGGTCTGTGGTAGAGGTCTGTTCCTCCCAGTGATCTTTAAGTTGCGCCCCGGCTGCCAGGCCGGTGATAGTCGCCTGTCCGGGGGCACTTTACCCACCCTGATCTGGGGTGGTGAAGAATTGAGTTACATTATTGCTAAGAGCAGGTTTGCTCTTTCATATCCAAGGCCTGATACTAAAGTTTCTCTACGCTCATCAACCTTTCTCTATTGTGTGCCATGTTGATGTTGGCCATGTTGGGCCTTGGAATAAAGCATTGAAAACTAATTTTGTCTCTGGACACCTGCCCTTCACCCCTAGACCAAGCCAAGAAGGTAACTCAGTATGCCGATCCCAAACTAATTAGCGGCTCCTTCGGGGGTGAGCGCTACACACACACTTGCAGAGGAAAAAAAACGTGCATTAATTTTTTTTTTTTTTTTACAGAAGACTGCAAAGTATTGCACTGCCAATCAATCAATCGCGGGTATAATGTCAGGCTCCTGTACTCTCCCTTTAGCTTTCTCTGCCTGCATCTCCAACAGCTTTGTTAGAAAACTGGAGAAAGAATGAATGAAATATGTGCATGCTGATTAGTGCGCTTGCAGTCCACTGAAAACTACAAGTCTGCCTGCTGCAGTGTCAGACAGGACTTGTAGTTTATAAATTTACAAATTTGTGAGTTAATAACATGGCTGTGTGGGCAGAGCCCTGTCTGGCTTTTGAACTGAGCACTGATAACAAGCTGGATGGTCCCTCCCCTCCAGTCTGTAGGACACGGCACCCATGGTTGACCAAAAAAAAAAAAAAATCAAATTTCTATTTTTCAGGGATGAACAGTTTTCCACTTTGCAACAGACCAACATGAGCTTTGGCCCAAAGAAGACAGCTGCAATTATTGGATTATGTTAAGATAAGGCGGATTCTTTGCATTTAGCTTTACCTTGCATTTTTGATTGGCACAGCAAACTGTGTTCACAGACAGTGATTTTTGCGCATGCAGTGATGTTCATCACAGAATCAAAAAATAGAGAAATACCGCGCTACCCAAAATAGTGCCAAATAAAAATGTAATGAAAAAACACAGGAGCAGCTCTAACGTGAGATAACACATCAAAAGTAAAATATAGTAAATATAAGGAGCTGCGCTCAAAACAAAAAATAAAAACCAGTGACAGTGATAATTGCATACACCACTTAATGAAATAGAGATAAAAAAATACTAATCCAAAAGTTCATATAATCGAGTATGAAGATTCGCTGTGGGCCACCACTTACCAATAAAGATGATAGAAGGGTGAAACTCAATATTGACACCACCAACACACGTGTACCACCACCATGTAGATAACCTGCTTACCAGAAGGCAAGCTATATAAAGCCTGTATGGTGATCTCACTCTGGATCTGCATCAAACACCAGAGGTAAGCAGAGAGAACGGACCGGATAAGCTCAAATCTCCAGGCAACCAAGGATACCAACAATCGTATACCCAAAAATGAGAATAGTGTAATTCAGACTAGGTATGAGGTTTATTTAAGTTAAAAGATACACTTGGACCCCTTTTCACACTGCGTCAGCGGTATAATGCCGCTATTATACCGTCGCCGAGAATGTCTGGTCTGATGAGACTAAAATTTAACTTTTTGGCCAAAGAAAACGCTATGTCTGACGCAAACCCAACACATTACATCGCCCAAAGAACGCCATCCTCACAATGAAACATGGTGGTGGCAGCATCATGCTGTGGGGATGTTTTTTAGCAGTCGGGACAGGGAAACCTGTCAGAGTTGAGGGAAAGATGGATGGTGTTAAACACAGGGATATTCTTGAGTAAAACCTGTACCACTTGTGTGTGATTTGAGGCTAGGACAGAGGTTCGCCTTCCAGCAGAACAATGACCCCAAACACACTGCTAAACCAATACTTGAGTGGTTTAAGGGGAAACATGTAAATGTGTTGGAATCATCCAGACCTCAATCCAATAGAAAATCTGTGGTCAGACTTGCGCAAACCATCCAACTTGAAGGAGCTGGAGCAGTTTTGCAAGGATTAATGGACAAAAATTCCAGTGGTAAGATGTGGCAAGCTCATAGAGACTTATCCAAAGCGACTTGAAGCTTTGATAGCCGCAAAAGATGGCTCTACAGGGGGGTTTAGGGGGGTGAATAGTTATGTACATTGACTTATGTTATTTTGTTCAATTTGTTGTTTGCTTCTCAATAATAATAAAAAAAAAAAACACACAGAACTTCAAAGTTGTGGGCATGTTCTGTAAATTAAATGATGCAAATCCTAAAACAATCCACGTTAATTCCAGGCAACAAAACACGAAAAATTCCAAGGGGGTGAAAACTTTTGCAAGGCACTGTGTGTGTGTGTGTGTATGTATGTATGTATATGTGAGAGATTATATATATATATATATATATATATATATATATAAATAAAAATATTAATCTATTTTCTGTGTCTCATGAGAAGGTGTGTTCTCTCGACCACCAGAGGCACAGTTAAGTTACCACGTCAGTTTTTTCCCTATTCCGCCAACGCGGTACAGGCGATTGTGGTTTACATCTAAATTATATCCATACAACTAGCAATACTTTATCGTTAGTTTCTACATGTTCCTGTTCTATAATTATAGTTTTCAATCTTCATGGGTTGAATTCACACATCTTGCTGGGTAGTTTTTTAGCCCCACCTGTAGGGGATTTGGGTTCCGCTGCCTAGGATTCACACTGTGGTTGTGGTGTGGTTCTGTTGCTATAGTACTTAATGCGATGAGTCAGTGCGTCACCCGTTCCCCAAGACGACATCAATCTGTGACGAAACGTACGTCGGGAGGTTGATGTGCCAACGTCATCGCTAGTGGACGGGTGTCTGCATGCCGGCCGGCTTTACAACAATTTTATCCTTCATTTTGTGCAAGTGTATATTTTACTTAGCCTCATACCTAGTCTGAATTACACTATTCTGAGTGTTCTTCCATTTTTGGGTATATGATTGATGGTATCCTTGGTTGCCTGGAGATTTGAGCTTATCCAATCCGTTCTCTCTGCTTACCCCTGCGAGTTGGTATTTGATGCAGATCCGGAGTGAGACCACCATACAGGCTTTATATAGATTGCCTTCTGGTAAGCAGGTAATTACATGGTGGCGGTACACGTGTGTTGGTGGTGCCAATATTGAGTTTCACCCTTTTATCATCTTTATTGATAAGTGGTGGCCCACATCGAATCTTCATACTCAATTATATGGACCTTTAGATTAATATTTTGTATCTCTTTATTTCATCAAGTGGTGTATGCAATTATTTATCACTTTTTTATTTTGAGAGCAGCTCCTTATATTTACTACATCACAGAATCATGCCCGTTTAATGCCGTGCCCTCTGAGGGCCAGAAGATCATGAGTATACAATATTATGCATCAGGCTTGTCCCTTGCGCACAGAGATTTCCCCAGATGCTCAGAATCTTGTGATATTATGTACTGTAGATGATGATATATTTAATGTTTTTGCAACGTTATGCTGAGGAACATTATTCTTAAATTGTTTGACAATTTTTAGATGCCGCTCTTTACAGATCGATGGACCTCTGCCCATCCAGACTTCTGGGACACTGACACTCTTAAGATGCTCTTTTTATACCCAATCAAGTTACTGACCTGTTGCCAATTAGCCTAATTTGATGCATAATGTTCTTCCAATGCTTCCTTGTTAGTATTGCTTTGTCAGCTGCTGCCCTATTCAAACTTTTTGGAGAACTGTTGATGCCATCAATTACAAAATTACCTTATTTTTTCTGGATCATTTTGTCAGTTTAAATATTCGATATTTTTTCAATTGTGCATAAATAATGGGTTAATGTGATTTGCAAATCACAGTATTCTGTTTTTATATGAATATAACCTGATGAAGGCTGAGACAGAGAACTGGCTACAATCCAAAGCAGGATAGCTAGCAACTGAAGCTTAAAGCTTTGTGTGTGTGTGTGTGTGTGTGTGTGTGTGGGATAACAAAGGATCCTGATCCTTTTTAAAGCATGTTATATGACACTTAGGGCTCCTCAGTCAAGAGATTTCAGTTGTCTCCATATAGTGTTCTGCTTGGCCAACCGGTGCAATCAGGATTTGCCGGAATGCCACCCCACCTTTTTTTTGCGCCACAGACAAGGTAGACACAGATCGGGGAAAACGGATTCTAGGAAGTCACCGGGGCATCTATAGCAAGACACCTGAGGATCTCTGTCCAGGATGTTGCTGAATCTGGTTGTCAAGGGATCCACATCTGGCAACCCTCACGGGGGACAAATCTCTGCAAACACCTCTAGGTGAAGTATCCAGTCTCCCAAATTCAACTGCTGATGCCAATTTTCCACACCAAGTGCATTACGGGAAGTCCTGAAACGTGAAGTTTTGCCCAAGGCAAGGTGCCAAGAGTCTTCCTGTGCAGTTAAACTTCCTGTCCCACCTCGATAGTTGGTGTGTGCCACAGTCTTAGCATTGTTCAACTATACTGACAAAGTGACTCAGAAGTTAAACATATCATTGTAGAAAAGCCAGTTGATTTTCCCGAAGCTCTGGGATGTAGATATGGAGATGAAAAGCCCTGGGAGTGAAACTGAGCATAGGAGGGTGCATCAAAAAGGCAGCTACCATAATCTTCATGCAGTTCCAATGATCTCAGACTTCATCCAAGATCAGACAGGAATCTCTCAAACTGGAAGTAGGAAGCCTCTATAGTAAATAGCAGAAATCATCATGCGAGGCCGAAATATCAGGATGTGCATGTAGGCATCCTTGATAGCCACCAATGCCAGAAACTCTCCCTGATGAAGCAGAGAAACCAACAATCAGGGTGGAATCCATCCTGAACTTCTGCAAATTCAGAAACTTGAGATCCTTTAACCACTTCCATACCAGGCACTTACGCACCTTCCCGCCCAAGCCAATTTTCAGCACTGTCGCACTTTGAATGACAATTTTGCGGTCATGCTACACTGCTACCTTTTTTCCCCCACAAATAGAGCTTTCTTTTGGTGGTATTTGATCACCTCTGCGATTTATTTTTTGCGCAACAACTAAAAAAAAGACAGAAAATTTTGAAAAAAAGTTAAGTTATTTTTTTCTGTTATTTTTTTTGTAAATAAGTTTTCTCTTTCAATTACTGGGCACTGATATGGCGGCGCTGATGGGCACCGAGGAGGCGGCACTGATGGGTGGGCACTGGGCATGGATGGGCACTGAGGGGTGGCACTGATGGATCCATGTTGCCAGTCAGTGCCCTCACTCAGACGCGAGTGAGGAAGAGCCATCAACGGCTCTTCCTGTTTACATCGTGATCAGCCGTGATTGGACACGGCTGAGCACGTGGTAAAGAGCCTCCACCGGAGGCTCCTTACCGAGATCGGAGATGCAGGGTGTCAGACTGACACCCCGCATCACTGATCGCCGTGTGCCCCCACGGGCGCGCGCCGGGATGAAATCCTGCAGGACGTCAATAGACGTCCAGTCAGGATTTCAGAACCACTTCCAGAACGTCAATCTGCTATTGACCGGGCGGGAAGTGGTTAAGGTCTAGAATAGGCCAGACGGCTCTGCTTGAGAACTGTAAACAGGTCAAAATAGAAGTAGTAATATCCATGTTTCCAGTTGGGGTGCGGTAACCCACGACACAGAAGCGTTTCCAGAGCTGAATATAAAACTGCTTTTTTTGGAGGCTCTGAAGATACCCCCTTGAGCACATAGTGTAGAGGGGGAAAGCAGCAAAATTCCAGCTTGTAACCCGTTGACACGTCGCTGCTTGCATAAGGGCCATGGCTTGCTGAGGGTTTGTAGCCTATAAAAAGGGCATCTGAGAGGAATAGGGTAAAAAAAAAAACAAAAAAAAAAACTGGGCAGACTGTACTTTGTCTCCTCTCCTCCTTATGAGGGGAATGGGCTGATCAACCACTCACTGAAAAATGCAGAGCTTGGAGAAGCGAAGATGTCTGTGTTTAGATATATTCACTTTAGCTCACTACCGATTCGTTGTAATTACATTAAGCTGCCCTGGTTAATATCTTAAACCTAAAAGTAAAAATTACATTTTAATGATTTTAAAACAGCCCGGAAATTAAACAATACTGAATGGATAACACAAAGAAATCACAGCTAGGGAATAAAAGATAATCCAACTAGCTTTGTTACTTATATGTTGCTAAAGAAGAATCTTTACCAGTCTGCAAAGACAGCATCAATATTTGTCCTATCCTGAACCGTTTCAGCAGCCCAAGCTGATCTCTGCATCTAAAACAATCAAGACAAAGATTCTAATAGCTCACTAACCCTTAAATATGTGGTTTCAAACTTGTCAATTTCAACATTGCATATCTACACACTGCTGCTTCTCAATGAGCAACTAAATGTATATGGCCATGTTACTGCCTAGAAAACATTACAAGGCAAAATTAAAATGCACAAAGTACACTATTTGATTCTCAAAAACCTGAAATGCTTACACTATTGCACTAGATCCGATCTCCCTCATTCACTCACAATAGCACATTTCCAGTATAACATGCAATTATCTAATTAACCAGTAATGTAAGCAGTCAGACTTTGCAAAATAACAAAGCCCAAAAAAACAGTGGGCTGGATTCAGGTAGGAATTGCGCCCTCTTACGGAGGCGCAGCGTACCGTTTTAACGCTGCGCCTCCGTAAATTACCTGCGATACGCTTCATTCATGAAGCAGTAGCTATGTAATTTGCGCGGGCGCTCCTTAAAACTGCCCGGCGTAAGGGCGCGTAATTTAAATGATCCCGTAGGGGGCGTGGATCATTTAAATTAGGCGCGTTCCCGCGCCGAACGTAGTGCGCATGCTCCGTCGGGAAACTTTCCCGACGTGCATTGCGGCAAATGACGTCGCAAGGACGTCATTTGCTTCAACGTGAACGTAAATGTCGTCCAGCGCCATTCACGATTCACTTACGCAAACAACGTAATTTTCAAACATCGCGACGCGGGAACGACGGGTATACTTAGCATTGGCTGCCCCTGCTAATAGCATGGGCAGCCTTACGCGGAACCCGACGAACCTAAACGACGTAAACTGCGTACGTAGGGCGCGCGTACGGTTGTGAATCGGCGTTAGTATGCAATTTGCACACTCTACGCTGACCACTACGGGAACGCCACCTAGCGGCCATCGTAAGAATGCAGCCTACGATACGACGGCATAAGAGCCTTATGCCAGTCATATCTTAGGCTGCAGTCGGCGTAACGAGCTTTCTGAATACAGAAAAGTCGTTACGCCGGCGCCCCTGGAGCAATGGGGCCTGTCGTGGATGACCCAAAGCTGAGCTGAGGGCCGGCACACGCTCGATGGCCGAACATGGGGGACTACAAGAGTCAAGACCCAGCCTGTCACACAGTCGGCAGTTGATAGAAGAATCTCAGGATCCAAAAATGCAGGAACAAAACAATAAAAGGCAAAAAAAAAATAAAAAAAATTGCAAAAAATCTCCAGAGTACAGCACTCTAGAGGGCCTGTCCTCTCCTGACATTAGGCAGAGAAAAAAAAAACTGAGGCTGCTAGAGCAGGGTGCGAGTTATACCCAGGGAACCACGCCCCCTGGGAGGAGCTGCACTGAAGAAAAGTTGTTAACACTTTAAGTGCTGTATTTCTGCCTAACTCTCCTGGAAGGAAGCAGATATAACCCTAAGGTCAAAGGCTGCTGTGTCCGTCCATGAACGGAAGAGAAAACAAAAAACACACACAAGGATCCTAATCAAGGACCCACTGCTGTTGACAATGAAAAAATATGCAGGGGGGGGGGGGCACACATGAAAAAAAACAAAAAACAAACAAAGGAAACAAAAGCATTTACCCAAAGTATCTGGAATGTTGCGCCTTTCACTGCGAAAATCTGATAGCCGGATAATGGTCCCTTTCTTTCGTTCTGTTTTGAAACGGATACGACCACCGCCTTCTTCATCCTCATCCGACTCCTCCTTTATGTCTGGGGGAAATTCTTGAGATTCAATGAAAGCCTATGAGGAAAAATATAAAAAAGAGGGATTCTGTTTGAAAACCGGGAAAATTAGGACTTTTGCAAAAAAAAAAAAAAAAAAAAAAAAAAAAATTTTTTATATTATTATATATATATATATATATATATATATATATATATATATATATATATATATATATATATATATATATATATAATCGTGTTTCCCCGAAAATAAGACGTACTCCAAAAATAAGCCGTAGCGGGATTTCGACGCAAGATCGAAATATAAGACATCCCCCCGAAAATAAGACGTAGCGATGGCGTGTCGAATCCCCAAAAATAAGACGTAGTGATGGCGTGTCGTATGCGTAGCGGCGCGGGCGGGAAAACAAGACGTGATAGGCGTACTGTACTGGTGCGGAGCTCAGGAGCTGTAAAGAAGTCGTGCAGCGCTTCTTATCTGCTCCACGGGATTTCCAAGTGACCGGAGAGGTGTCGGCAGCCCCATAAATACGGTAAGGTCGGCTCCCCCTGTCAGGTGAAGGTAAAAAGTCTCCTCAGTGAAGTGAGGACGCTCTGTACTCAGGGGAAGAAGTAAAGCTTCTCCCCAGCACTGACCAGCAACAGTCTCTCACCCCACACAAACACCAGGGGATAGTTGAATAAATATAGATTGTTGTACCATACTTGCCGGTAAAAGAAATAAGACATCCCCCGAAAATAAGCCATAGTGTGATTTCTGGAGGAAAAATAAATATAAGACGGTGTCTTATTTTCGGGGAAACACTGTTTCACGGCGTATTTATCGACGTATACGGCGTATTTATCGGCGTATACCGCGCCCGGTTTTCCCCTTAAAATAAGGGGAAAATCGTGGGTGCGCGTTATACGCCGATACCCACGCTCAGTTTGAATGCCTGCGCCGACATATACCGAATGCAGTACACTCAGCTACATTCGGCCAGGCTCGGCTTCGCTCGTGCTCACGCATAAACGTCACAGAGCGTGAGCACGAGCCTGGCCGAATGTAGCCGAGTGTACTGCACTCGGTATATGTCGGCGCAGGCATTCAAACTGAGCGCGGGAAGCGGCGATTCGACGGGGGGACAGCGCGGGAGAAGCCGGGAGGACACCGCCGCAGACGGACACCGGACCCGACGAGGCCGCGGATGGACGCCGCGCAAGACACCAAAACTGTACGTACTACATTTTCTTTTTACAGGAATTGTGGGTCCACATTAGGGGTGCGCGCTATACCCCGATAAATACGATATATAGCCCAGGCTACAACAAAAATCTGCTCCAGGTGAAAGCCTTGTGTCAATATAAATGTTTCACATTAAAAGAGAACACAAAATATACCCCGTTGATAAATGTACCAAAGTTTGGTGTATATGGTGCTCATAACCTGATCAACTCTCTACTTCAGGGTACCTTACCTTTCTATTGCCGTGACTATGGTTGTCCCGATACCACTTTTTTTTGTGTCCCCAAATGCAGCCATGTGTCCCCAAATGCAGCCATGTGTCCCCAAAGTGAAAGCCAAGCCCCCCCGCCGCTGCCGACATCTAGTTGATCAGCACAGGGAACATAACCGCTTTCATTTGAAAGGCAGTGTGTTCCCCGGCGTGCCTCGTCATGTATAGACACTCCCCCTTGCTCGGGCACTTTGATAGACAGATCGCCTGTCCAATCCTGGGACAGGTGATCTGTCTATCAAAGTGCCCGGACAAGAGGGAGGGGCTATACATGACGAGGCGCGGCGGGGAACACAGCTATTCTAATGAAAGCTGTTGTGTTGCCCGTGCTGATCAACTAGATGTCGGCAGCGGCGGGGGGCTTGGCTTTCACTTTGGGGACTAGGCTGCAGCAGGTCTCCTCTCCTCCATACCCGAGGACTGCTCTGCTCGCTCTCAGCCCCCTCTCGGCGGGGGGGGGGGCAAGTATCGGGGGAAGCATCGGGAGCATTTGCGCGAGTACAAGTACTCTCGCAAAAGCTCAGTATCGGTCCCAATACCGATACTAGTATCGGTATCGGTAAAATCCTAGCCGTGACCCCTTGATAAAATTTCCCAAGTTGTGGGAACCCCTAACAGTAAAATTATTTTGGTAGCGTGGGTTGTCAGCACCCAAGACAAGTAATTTACGCCTCGAACCCATGGACATTTAGCGCTCCCTGAGTCCCTTCCACTCCTACAGTATTAAAACCTCTTATTTTAGGATGTACCACTCTTTGTTCTCCTTTCTTTCATCGAAAAAATAAAATATTCAGAGAGACAAGTAGGTACATACATCACCTTCCAATACTGGCACAAAACTGAGACTTAGCTGAGCTTGGAGAGATAATGGACAGAGATTTCTGCCTTTTTCTCTTTTGGCCATGTCCATTTACCTGAAGGTAGCAAGAGTAGATACGTATATAAAATCCTCTGTGACCTGTCATGTATGCAAGAAATATTTCTAGTTACTTGTTTAAAATAGAAAGAAAAGTGCATTACTTCTTCAGTATTGTTGGCAGAACCTTGTTGTTCTTCCGCTTCGTCAGGTGCTTCTTCTGCTTCCTCCACCACATCTTCCACATACTGCTCATTACTCATTTTCTGCCTTTTGGATGCCTGCGAGACGTCTTCCTCCTTGGCAGACAAAGTAGAAAAACAATTGCAAGGAGAGTACAAAAAATTTACATTTTGCAGCTATAAAGCAGGTGGTATATTAGTCTGCTGCATAACACATCAATAAAGTATATCAGACTTAACAAAATGCTAGTTGCCTTATATCCATCTGAGACTTTGGTATTCCCTCCAACATATTTAATGGCAAAAATCAAAAGAAATTGACCCGTAAAATTCCATATCTTGGAGTAGAGCACAGGACAAAGGCTGGATATTTATAGACCCTAGGTTACAAGTTGCTACCTTTATGATTGGACACTGGCAATGGTTTAGGACAGGGTTGGACCTGCAAGTACCTTTGGGAATACTCTGGGTGACGAGGATAGGCCAAATGGCAGTGTGACAAAGTGCAAGTGTTTATCTTCTACTGTGAAGCACAGATTGTGCCTATAAGGTAGGCAAATGGGAATATGGAGGTAGGCATATTAAATGTCTACTGATGCCAAGTACTGTCATTCTCATCTTAGAGAGACAAAAACAGACCCTGCAGATTCCATGCAACGCTTGGGAACACAAAAATAGTTGATTACGTATTTAAAAATCTAGAATAGGACTAATGCACACCAATAGGTCTAGATACCATGAACAGGTTTGGATAGATTCCTTTGAACCTGCACTCCACAGGGACCGAACAGCTACTCCATGGAACAAGAGAAGGTCTAGGGTGAATTGTAAATCCGATTGCCTTTGGGCAGATTTTGGTTGGTTTGAGGGAAGAAAATGAAGCTTCTGCTGTGGAAGGAGAACCTTGACATCCTTCATATCTTCTCAAGTGCCTCACCAAACAACCTTGTCCAAAGGGTATATGTACAAGACATTTTTAGAGCGAACTTCAAGGGACCAGGCTTTCACAGCCATAAGATTCTGAGCATATGGTCGGAAAACCATTCTTGAAATTTGTGAAATGACAAGTTCTAGGAGGGCATCAACAAAGAAAAGCAAGGCTGAAAGCAATGCTTATAAAAGTGTTCTGCCAGAGTTTAGTTCTGAAAGACAGGATCCTGTTGATTGTACATCACCCTAGTGCTATTACCCATGGTTTGACAAATTACAATAATAGCTGGTTGCAGGGATGGACTTGCAAGAGTAAAGAGAATCTTTAAGAGCATCCCAAATTTCCTGCCTGCAGAATCCTTAACCACTTGCCGACGGCTGGCCGTCAAATGACGTCCTGGACTTTGTGGGGCTATAGCCAACTGATGGGTGCAGCTACAGGCATCATTCAGATATCGGCTTTTTCAGCCGGATATTCCCTACAACATAAGAACAATCATAGCGGCTGGTCAGCCGCTTGATCATTCTTACGGGTGGTGAGAGGGGACGTTGCCCCCCTCCCACTGCCCTCCGGTGCTTCTACCGACTCACCGATGCGATCAGTGAGTCGGAGAATGGATCCACTGGCCCTGGATGTTTACCATAGAGAGGGCCGGGCGCAATGTTATGATGTCATGTCCAGCCTCTGCATTTAACTGGTTGCCGACCAGCCGCCGCAGTTCTACGGCGGCAGGTCGGCTCCCCTGCGCAAGAGCCAGTAGCTCTACGTCGCCCCCGGCGGGCACGATCGCGATTGCTCGGTACAGAGCGAGGACCGGGAGCTGTGTGTGTAAACACACAGCTCCCGGTCCTGTCAGGCAGAGAAATGCTGATCTTCTGTTCATACAATGTATGAACAGAAGATCAGTGATTTCCCTCAGTCTGTCCACCCCCCCATACAGTTCGAACACACCCAGGAACATACTTAACCCCTTCCCCGCCCCCTAGTGTTAACCCCTTCACTGCCAGTGGCATTTTTATAGTAATCCAATGCATTTTTATAGCACTGAACGCTATAAAAATGCCAATGGTCCCAAAAATGTGTCAAAAGTGTCCGCCATAATGTCGCAGTACCGGAAAAAAAAAAAAACGCTGATCGCCGCAATTACTAGTAAAAATAAATAAATAAATAAAAATGCCATAAGAACTACCCCCTATTTTGTAAACGCTATTACTTTTGCACAAACCAATCAAACGCTTATTGCGAAAAAAAAATTACGAAAAATATGTAGAATACGTATCGGCCTAAACGGAGGAGGACAAATTTTTTTTTTTTATATATTTTTTGGGGATATTTATTATAGCAAAAAATATTATTTTTTTTCTCCATGCTGCACCTTGAGGAATCCACACGGGGAGCCGCTGCCGCCGCCGCACCGGGCGTCCTGCTGCTTGCCAGAGAAGAGAGAGGAGGCGATCGGGGGGGATCTGTATGGACTGAGCACGTAGGGGGGATTTTCACTAGACACTCAGCCCGCCGATCAATGACACTAAAGGGATCTGATGATTGGGATAGTTCAGGTCACAGTAGGGATCTGGTGACACCACTTTCGTACATGTCGGATTTCCAAACACTGTATTTAAGCACATAAGCTCCGTTTTGTGTTGAGAAGAACTGTGAAATCAAAAACTCTGGTGGGTGTAACAAGATTTGTCTTTTTTTTGCTGATCTGAAAATGATCCGATCCGTGACTCCTGATCCGAGGATCGATCCGATCCGTGAGTTTTTTGATCCGTTGCACCCCTAATTTGTGGGGAAAAAAAGGACGCCAATTTTGTTTGGGAGCCACCTCGCACGACCGCGCAATTGTCAGTTAAAGCGACGCAGTGCCGAATCGCAAGTGCTCTGGTCTTTGGGCAGCAATATGGTCCAGGGGTTAAGTGGTTAAACAAACGGCGCCACATCGTCTGGGAGGCAGAGATAAAAAAAAAAAAAAAAAAAAAATTTCAGCTTCCCAGCCTAGAGGTGAGATATGGGGTCTTATTGACCCCAAAGGAGGACCGATAATGCCATATTCCTATTTCAAAGGATGTTTACATTCCTTGTAATAGGAATAAAAGGTGATCAAATTTTTAATGTATTTTTTAAAAAAGTGTCAAACTAAAAATGTTAAAGTAAAATTAACAATAAGCTTTTTTTTTATTTGTTATTTTTTAAAGTGCCCCTGTGCTTGCACGCAAAAGCTAACGCATACGCAAGTCCCGCCCACATATAAAAATGGTGTTTAAACAACACATGGCGTTGCAGCGAACGTTGGAACGAGAAAAATAATTCCAGCCCTAGACCTTCTCTAACTCAAAACATGTAAGCAGTAAAATGTTTTTTAACCACTTCAGATCCGCTCTGTGGACGTATTTTGTCTATAGCGCGGATCTGAAGTGTCAAGTGGACGTCCTGTACTTACCTGCTCCTGCGGGTCCCCTCGAGCGCGAATCGCGGGTAAAAACTGTGTTGGCCGTGTCCATCGGACACAGCCAATCACAGATCGTGCTGAATGGCCAATCACAGCGGCCATTCAGCACTCGATCTAGCCGTCCAATGAGAGATGATCTCAAATGTAAACAAATGAGATCATCTCTCATCGCCGGCTTTCTCTCCTCACACACAGACCGCGTGTGAGGAGAGAATCAAAAGTGAGTGACAAAACAGATACAGTTCGTTACAGTGAGCGAAAAACACGTGATTACAGTGCCAACAGCCCCTGCCAGTGCCCCCTTTGCCAGTGCAATCACCCAGTGCCACCTACCTGCCACCTGCCCCTGCCATCAGTGCCACCTGCCCCTGCCATCAGTGCCACCTGCCCCTGCCATCAGTGCCACCTGCCCCTGCCACCTGCTTGTGCCATCTGCCATCAGTGCCACCTGCCAGTGCCATCTGCCCGTGCCATTTGCCGTCAGTGTCATCAACAACAATGGCTAAACGGTCATTTTCACTCGAGGAGGCGTATGAAATTATTGCGGCCGATGGGAGCAACGGGGAGCTCCCCCATTCGGATTCCTCCGCAAATTCAGACGCCGAATCTGACGTTGACTACGAGCCGGTAGTCAGCAGTGGAACGGAGGAGGGGGGAAGAAGGAGGGGGGAAGAATGATGATGATGATGATGAATAATGATGATGATGAATGATGATGAATGATGATGAATAATGATGATGATGATTGATGATGAATAATGATGAATAATGATGATGATGAATGATGATGAATGATGATGATGAATGATGATGAATGATGATGATGAATGATGATGATGAATGATGATGAATGATGAAGAGGAGGAGGGTCCGCCCGTCAGACGAAGGCGTATTGCTGAGGAGGCAGTGCCATCCACCAGCACCGTGGTGCCATCCACCAGCACCCGTGTTTCATCCACCAGAACCGCAACACCTCGTCAAGCAAGGTCACGTACCAGTAGGTCCCATGCCAGCCTTCCCTATTCCCTTCAGTACCCCTTGTGGCTTCCTCCTAATTCAGGAGAAGCCAACATTCCCCCTTTCACGGCCCAGCCAGGAGTCCAAGTGGACACAGAAAATTTTGCCCCGATCGATTTTTTCCATCTAATTTTTACAGACGACATGCTTGCCTCAATTGTTTCCCAGTCCAATCTCTATGCCGAACAATTTATTTCCAGTCACCCCACGTCCTATTATGCCCGTCCCTTCCAATGGAGACCCGTAACAGTGGAGGAATTCAAAACATTTTTGGGCCTTGTATTTTGTATGGGACTTAACCACAAAAACGAAATACGTTCATATTGGTCAAAACGCCCCATCTATCACATGCCCGTCAGGCTCGGCATAAAGCAATTTATTCCCTCCAAAAGGGCCCGCTATGGGGTGAAACTCTACAAATTATGTGACCGTGCCACCGGATATACGTATGCCTTCAACGTATATGAAGGAAAGGACAGCCAGCTACACCCCCCTAATTGTCCAGACTACATTGGGACGAGCGGGAAAATTGTTTGGCAACTCCTAAACCCACTAATGGAGAAAGGATACCATCTGTATGTGGACAATTTTTATTCAAGTTTGCCCCTGTTCCGAAACCTCTATAGAAAAAAGACACCCGCATGCGGCACCGTATGGTCGAACCGGAAGGGCTTTCCTCAAAGCCTTGTCACCAAAAAATTTAAAAAAGGGGAGACGGCGAGTGTACGCAATGAGGAAGTTCTGGCCGTGAAATGGAGGTACAAAAGGGATGTGTACGTTCTTTCTACCATCCACAAAAACACATTTGTTACCATCAGGAGGAGGAATGGGCAAATCCGGAAACCGAAATGTATTCAAGATTACAATAAGTTCATGGGGGGCGTCGACTTGAACGACCAGATGCTGGAACCGTGTAAAAAAAATTATACCAACAGTATAAATAACACCGCGCTACTTAAAAACATATATATGGCCGCCAACACAACAGAAATAGATCAATTCTGTAAAAACATACAACAAAACAACAAAGTGTAGCGCTAAATATATGTGAAAAAGGGAATGTAGAATTAAACCCTGTGAGGAATAATCAAAGTGATGATATAATAAAATAAAATCGTGAGTCCATAAAAAAGAGCTAGAACTTATGAGTGCAGTCTCTAATGTAAAAAAGTCCCAACAGTTGGTGAATCAATCAGCAGTGAAGTGATTTGTCATCATGCACATAAAGTGACAATCCGAAGTGTGTCCACCACCAGGAATGATTGGAGGCTTACCGGATTAAATGGACCCAAATAGGTTTACACCTAATGGATCATAAAAGCTCAAAATTGATGGTATCCAACTTCCAGAGGTGTCTTTAAATGGTATGCAGGAGAGAGAGAGATCCGATGCGATAAAGTGGACGTACCAGGAGAAGGATATTCCCAATATCAGCTTATGATGTGTATTGATTTAGACCCAATAGGATCAATAGCACTGTGCTTCCTCTCACTGCTATTTGATGTACAGCCGAAGTAAGGGTGATGACGACACACAACACCCCCAGGGATCTTTGATTTTCCTCCATGTTGTTCAGATTCCTTTTCCTTGAGCTGAGATTTTGAACCTCCTATTGGGTCTAAATCAATACACATCATAAGCTGATATTGGGAATATCCTTCTCCTGGTACGTCCAATTTATCGCATCGGATCTCTCTCTCCTGCATACCATTTAAAGACACCTCTGGAAGTTGGATACCATCAATTTTGAGCTTTTATGATCCATTAGGTGTAAACCTATTTGGGTCCATTTAATCCGGTAAGCCTCCAATCATTCCTGGTGGTGGACACACTTCGGATTGTCACTTTATGTGCATGATGACAAATCACTTCACTGCTGATTGATTCACCAACTGTTGGGACTTTTTTACATTAGAGACTGCACTCATAAGTTCTAGCTCTTTTTTATGGACTCACGATTTTATTTTATTATATCATCACTTTGATTATTCCTCACAGGGTTTAATTCTACATTCCCTTTTGCACGTATATTTAGTAGGGCTGCGCATCTTCACTCGTCTCACGATTCGATGCGATTATCAAGTCCACGATTCGATTCGATTCGATTCGGCGATGCATCACGATGCATCACGATTACCGACGAGCTCTCACTTCCGCTTGGGCCGCCTAGGTGGCCCTTCCTCCCCGCAATCTTCTGAGACACATCACAGGTTCCAGAAGATTGCCCAGCTATGCAGGACAGCGCAGTGAGACATGTACACCTGGCTGTGAAGCTGCAAGCTGTCACAGCCGGATGCCCACAGAAGTATTGCCAGCGCCGTGGACAGAATGGAGTGTTCGGGTGGCAACATCGCTGGATTGTGGGACAGGTGAGTGTCTTTTTATTAAAAGTCAGAAGATACTTTTTTTTGTAGCTGCTGACTTTTAATATGTTTTTTTTTACTGAACTCTGCTTTTAAATAAAAATAACCTCACTCCCTTAAAGTGGAGTTCCACCCAAAAGTGGAACTTCTCCTTTAAGCACTCCTCCTTTTTGGGGGGGGGGGGGTCCTCTTTTTAGTGGGACTTCCTGTCCTGGCTGCCTAGGTGACTCCTGTCGCCCTAGGTGGCCCCTCCATGCCAGCGATCTTCTGGGACACAGGTCCCAGAAGTTTGGCTGGCCAATGGCAGATCACAGTGCGCGCCTGGCCATGAAGCCGAAAGCTATCATGGCCGGGTGCCCACAGTAGATATGATGGCATTGAGGAGAGGAGCGGGAAAAGGTATGGGGCTCTGTGCGGTCGCATCGCTGGACCGTGGGACAAGTAAGTGTCGGTTTAATAAAAGTCACCAGCTACACTTTTGGTAGCTGCTGACTTTTACTAAACTAAAAAGCGGTGGAACTCCACTATAAAAAGTGATTAGTGCACATCAGGGTACAGGAATATACAAATGTGGCTGCTGGGAGGTCTGGAGGGATTATAATTCACAGCAAGTTCCCTGTACTGTCTGTGTTGAAATTTGAATGTGAAAAAAAGGGGAGGTACAGCGCAAAAAACTAATGTAAAAATTGAAAACCTGCACATGAGGCGCAGGTTGATATGTTAGTGGTAATGAATTGATGACACTAGAAAAAACAAATATATATAATCAATGGTTATTGGATGTAACATATGAAGGATAAACCCAATAATTATGACATATAGCTGGGAAATCTTCAGATAGTGCAAGAAAAAATTCTCTCAACAATACGTAACAAAAGATGAAATCAATCAAAGAAATCCAAATAAATATGGTGACGTATGAGTGGGTGAAAAAAATCCACAAATAATGATCAAGTGAAAAGCTGTTGAATTATGTTGCCAGTATATAATCAATGGTATAATCATATATATAATCAATAGTTATTGGATGTAACATATGAAAGATAAACCCATAATTCAACAGCTTTTCACTTGATCATTATTTGTGGATTTTTTTCACCCACTCATACGTCACCATATTTATTTGGATTTCTTTGGTTGATTTTCATCTTTTGGCACGTATTGTTGAGAGAATTTTTTCTTGCACTATCTGAAGATTTCCCAGCTATATGTCATAATTATTGGGTTTATCCTTCATATGTTACATCCAATAACCATTGATTATATATATTTGTTTTTTCTAGTGTCATCAATTCATTACCACTAACATATCAACCTGCGCCTCATGTGCAGGTTTTCAATTTTTACATTAGTTTTTTGCGCTGTACCTCCCCTTTTTTTCCACTTAGCTTTAAATTTGTATCTATAATTTTTGGTACCTGGCAGCACTTTTTCTGTATTCTGCGCAGTGTTTTTTTCTACTAGAAAAAGTTTTTCCTGTGTTGAAATTTCCCTGGCTTCCCAAGTTCGCACATTCCAGCACACTAGGAGTTAACACAATGGAATGTGCGAACTTAGGACACCAGAGAAATGTCAACATAGAGCACATGGAGGAGGAGAAAGAATACTGCTGTAATTAAGAATCCCCTATTTGCAATACATGCCGTTCTAAACCATTTAATGGCCACTTCTGCATGTGCTGTTTTAAATATATACAGTCAGCTTCTCATACCTTCGTTTCTGTGTGTATGCTGCTCTCTATATTTCCGCACATGTGACTGTCCTGTCCGGCCCGCCTCTCACCACTCGTTCTCCTCTTTCCCGACTTCAGTGGGAGTTCTCAGCCCCGCCCACCGACTGTACTATAGCTATCAGATGAGAAGAGAGGCGGGCGGGGCTGAGACGTAGGAGGTGAGAGGCGGGCCAGAGCTAACATGAGAGGATTCCGGAATATACAGACAGCAATATAAGTATGAAACACTGTGTATTTTAAAAAGTACATGCAGCAGTGGCCATATAGTGTATTATAGCGGCATTTAATGCAAAATGGGTATTTTATTAGACGCGCTCGGAGCGATCTCCCGGGAGGGGCGGGGCAAGTCGGGATGACGTCACCCGACATCGATTATTGGGGCCACATGCATCGATGCCGAATCGGGGGCCCCCGAATCGCGATGCATCGATTATATTCAACACCCCTAATATTTAGCGCTACACTTTGTTGTTTTGTTAGATGCTGGAACCGTACCTTTCCACGAGAAGATCTTACCAGTGGTACAAGAAAGTTTCTATTTACCTATTCAATTTGGCCATGTATAATACTTATGTAATTTATCGGAAATCCACTCCAAGACCCAAATCCTACCTTTATTACCAGGAGGAAGTCACCACTGCCCTTTTATACCCCAGCAACCCACCAGCAAACATTCGTTCCGATGTGGTTAGCCGTCTTTACGAGCGCCACTTCCCAGATAGAGTCCCTCCCAGACCAACAGGCCAAAAACGTCAAAAGAAATGCCGGGTGTGCTCCAAAGGAGGAGTGAGAAGAGACACCACTTATTATTGTGCCCAATGCCCTTCCCAACCAGGCCTCTGCGTAGTTGACTGTTTCCGCATTTACCATTCCTCACTAAATTATTAGTCCCTTCCTGCCATTTACCTTCACACCCCTTATACTTCTGCTTATGACCCTGGCTTGTTATTTGACCACGCTTATGCCTACCGATTCTGTTTATACCTCTGCCTGATCTGGAACTGACCTTGGACTGTTTGACCATTCTTTTTGCCTGCCTCTTGAACTGATCTTTTACCCTGCCAGTGGACTAGTGGGATTCATAGCACAGGGGTCTCACATGTGAGGGGCTCCAGAATTGTTTTTCTGGATGAAGAAAACGATTGTTTGTTTTCTCATTCTAGATTAGGGTCTGGTTGCCCGGAGGCTTCAAAGAGATTTGGGTGGGAGAAGCCTCTACCCCTGTCCCCATTCTGTCCTGAACGAGGCCCTACTTCTGCCTGTAGGACCTATGCCATCATGCATGTGGTGACTATGGACAATATCCCTGCCTGTTGCCTGGACAATTGCATTTTCTTTTGCTGACCAAGTCCCTGCCTGCTGCCTGGACCAGTGCTATCGTCCCGTGGACAACTGCGCTACTAAAACCACAGGTACATTTTTTGTTTACCCTTTGCTTAGCATAATGTATTTTGGGGTGTAATTCTTGTCATGTGCATGCTGTGTCCCTAGAACACCTGTTGGTGTTCCTTGCATGTTGGGCCTCTGTATGTGGTCAGGCTGTGAAAAAGTCCCACACATGTGGTATCGCCATACTCAGGAGGAGTAGCAGAATGTATTTTGGGGTGTAATTGTTGCTATGTACAGGCTATGTGTTGGCAATATCTTATAAATGGACAACTTTGCATAAAAAAATTGCGTTTTCATTTTTTTTTCCACATTTTCCAAAAACGTTTGGAAAAAAATGAATCGTTCAAAAGACTCATTATGCCTCATAGATTATACGTTGGGGTGTTAGCTTTCCAAAATGGGGTCACTTTGTGGGCATTTCCATTGTCCAGGTGCTCCAGGGCCTTCAAAATTGTAATAGGTAGTCAACAAGTTAGATGTGTAATTTATGCTCCTAGAACACCTGATGGTGCTCCCTGCATATTGGGGCTCTATGTGGCCAGGCTGTGAAAAAGTCCCACATATGTGGTATCGCCATACTCAGGAGGAGTAGCAGAATGTATTTTCGGGTGTCATTTGTGGTATACACATGCCATGTGAGAGAAATAACCTATTACAATGACAATTTTGTGAGGGGAAAAAAAAAATAAAAAAAAATATTCATTTTGCAAAGAATTGTGGGAAAAAATTACAACATCAAAAACCTCATCATGCATCTTACTAAATACCTTGGAATGTCTACTTTCTAAAAAGGGGTCATTTGGGGGGTATTTGCACTTTCCTGGCATGTTCAGGGCCCCAAGAAATGAGATAGGCACCGGTACAACAGGTGTGATAATTTTTTTATGATTTGCACCATAGCTTGTAGACTCTCTAACTTTCACAAAGCGCAAATAATATCCACTAATTTGGGTTATTTTTTACCAAAGACATGTAGCAGTATAAATTGTGGCCAAAATTTATGAAGAAAAATATTTTGCTACATTTTATCGCATAAACTAAGAAAAAAAATTTTTTTCAAAAAATTTCGCCTTTTTTCATTTATAGCGCAAAAAATAAAAAGTCCAGAGGTGATCAAATACCACCAAAAGAAAGCTCTGTTTGTATGAAAAAAAGGACAAAAAATTCATTTGGATACAATGTTGTATGACTGAGTAATTAACATTCAAAGTGTGAGAGCGCTGAAAGCTGAAAATTGCTCCGGGAACGAAGGTGGTTTAAGTGCCCAGTAAGCAAGTGGTTAAAGTGCCGTCTATGGGGATTTTGAAGTACTAAACTTTGACGCCATTCCACGAGCGTATGGAACTTCATCTTTCACATTATGCAAAGAAATTGGGATAACTTTACTGTTTTTTTTTGGTGGGTAAAAAATGCAAATCGCTGAAAAAAAAAAGAAATAAATCACACTACATGCTTTTCTGCAGCTTCTCCATTAAAGTCTAATAAACCAAAAAAAAAAGTTTTACATTTAAAAAAAGTCCTTGACCCTTTCCAAAAATGCAGCAGAAAAAACAAAAACCATGAACGTGCCCCATAGGAAGTGGGATGTTAAATGAACTAATGCATTTCTGAAAAAAAACACACATTAGGCATGAACAAGGCCTAACGGAAGTAGTTTCACTTCTTACTCGGAAGGATGAAGAAGAAGCCTGGTGCTTTTTGGCTCTGGAAAGGCATGACTGTACTAAAGCCATTAGTCATCTTAGAAATACTGATTTTATTTGATAGGCAACTGGTTGCATTCCTGAGATGGAGCTAGAATCAGATGCAGTGACTAGTGTTAAAAAACAGGTCCCCCTGTGCTGCAAACTAAAGCAAGATTACTCTAAGGCCCCTTTCACACTTGTGCGACTTGTCCTGCGACTTGGGACTGCAAAGTCTCATGACAAGTTGTACCCCATGATTTCCAATGAGTAGCGTTCATATCTGTGTGACTTCAAAGCAGAACCTGCACTACTTTGGTCCGACTTTGATACGACTTGAGATCCACAGACCTCAAGATTACACAGGCATTGCTTCAAGGCGTGGCAAAGCCAGACGACTTTCAGGTCGTACAAGTGTGAAAAGGTTCTTTGCGGCTATATTTAACTGAGCTTTTGTCACAATTGCCTTGAACCTGGTTTCTGCCATTGCCATCCATGAGGGTATTTCCCTATGGGGTTCTCACAGAATAGGGTGCATAAATGGGACAATCGTGTTCAAGGAGGATATACAGAAACCTAGGTGTCAATTGTCCTGTAGCGTGGCAAAAGGGCAGGTGGAAATTATCAAGCAAAAAAGACAAGGTCATACGGACTGGGGTAGTGTTATAAGGGAACGTTCAAAGGCTTTGCTAGTGTCCAATCACCTGAAGGTAGCCGCCTATTAGCCATGGGATACAAATATCTAATATGTGTTCGTACTCTCAACTTTACCTTTTATACAATAGCCAGGTCTCTTGGCCATTTTAAACTTGATTAAAGTTAACCAGCTTCATTTGCTACCATTATACATTATTCTGGCTTAAAAAGTTTTTTTGTATTAGCATTAAAGTAGAACTATAAGCACAATGATTATTTTCTTTGGATAGATTAAGAGAGGGTTATAACCCAACAGTTTTTTTTGCCATCTTTGTCCCATAGGATAGATATATCACCACTTCCTGCCCCATAGCCACAACAGGAAGTGAGCAGAAATCCCTTCAAATAAAGGGAATCCCTAGGAACCCCACCAAGTCTCCAGAACTAGTGTCCTCATTGGTCGGGAGTTGGTTGGCTGCTGTTTTTTTAGACAGACTGACGTACCGCCCGTTTTCTAACCGCCTGTTGTCTCCCCACATTCGGCTTGTGTGTACGGGGTTTAAAAGGTGAAAGTAATATTTAGGCTAGGTTCACACTGCAGCATGCTCCAGTTTACAGCAGGAGTCTGGTGCATCCCCATTCACCGCTTCAGATCCGATTTCAGGGTGGATTTTTGGCTGAAAAGGACCAAAAGATGCACAGAACTCCTGTGCAATTTGCACCGGAGCCGCTGCGGAGATGTGTGAACCGGCTCCATAGAGAGACGGCCACAATCTCCCGCTATGCGAATTGGATGCGGAGAAATCTGCATCCAATTAACAATAGTGTGAACCCAGGCTAAAACGGACATTAGGAACAAGGGGGCATGACCTCAAAGTAGTAGGGGAAGTTCAAGGGTATTCTTTTACTATAAAAGAAAATAGATGTTTGGAAACGACTTCCAACAGAGAACAGAAAACCCAGGAAATTGGAAAAGGAAAAAAAAAAAAAAAAGGAGGCAAATCTAATGGACCACTTGGTCTTCATTAATTTCTCATAGTTCTATGATTCCACTTAACACACATATAGAGAATATATTTATTAAATACACACACACACACACACACACATAGTATCAAACAAAAGTGATTACACCCCTTACATTTTGTATAGCTAGTTGGGCCCAATTTGGACATTTTCACTTAGGGGTGTACTCATTTTTGTTGCCAGCGGTTTAGACATTAATGGCTGTGTGTTGAGTTATTTTGAGGGGACAGCAAATTTACACTGTTATACAAGCTGTACACTCACTACTTTACATTGTAGCAAAGTGTCATTTCTTCAGTGTTGTCACATCAAAAGATATAATAAAGGGTTATATACACACACAAACATATACACACACACACACACACACACACGCGCATCACAATTATGAATTTAGATTTCGTTACATGTTTTATGTCTGCATTTCAGTTCAAATTTAAGTAAAGGTATTCTATATTTAAGTGATCCCTTTTATTAATCTATTATCTCTGCAGGCAAACACTGTCCCTTCAATCTCTTCATTCAGACTTGGACAGCTATTAGTTACAAAGATGACTGGCGAAAGCAATCAATCATTCCTTTAGCGCAAGCATCTTAAAGATGTCTTTAGGAAGTCAATAATCTTTTAGCTTTAGATGACTTTATCAGATCTTGCTCAAAAGCATGGATAATAGCTTTTGCATTAAACAGTATGAACAATTGCCAGCGGACCCAAGACACAAAGCAGTTTCTAGCCACGAGGATACAATCCTCAAGGTCATGATTCTGTTTTACCATCGATCATGACAAAAGAGTGTTACTTGCCAACAAACAAGCTGTCAACACAAAGTTTGTCACAATCTAGATAAAGAAACTGGCAGACACTGATAATAGGTCTAATTTTAATCTCTCCTCCAGAAGGAGAATAGATTTCAAACCATTCTTAAACTCCAGGCAGATGAAGCAACACAATCAGCAGATAGAAAGGACAACTTACTTGAAATTCATCCAGGGGCTCAGTGATCTCAAGGTCTGAAACGTAATCAATGGTGTCGTCATCCTGATATTCTATCTGCTCATCAGGTACTTTAGAATTGTCTTCATAGGACCCCACAAAGTCTTCTGCACCAGCTTCCATGTCTTGGCTAACAGTGACTCCCTGGGTACTATAAACAAAAAAAAAGGGAAGGCAATGTAAAAATCTCTGGAGAATGCAACATGGAAAGTTATTGTTTATATGTAAAATCTTTTTCTTAAAGCGGGGGTTCACCCAAAAATAAATTTTTGACATTACATTCAGCCGAGTTGTCCTAATGACAATCGGCTGTTTTTCTCCCCCCGTACATACCGTATTTTCAACGCCGCTTCCGGGTATGTCTTCTGCGGGACTGGGCGTTCCTAATTGATTGACAGGCTTCCGACTGTCGCATACAGCGCGCCACGAGTTGCCGAAAGAAGCCGAACGTCGGTGCGGCTCTATACGGCGCCTGCGCACCGACTTTCGGCTTCTTTCGGCAACTCGTGACACGCAGTATGCGACGGTCGGAAGCCTGTCAATCACTTAGGAACGCCCAGTCCCGCAGAAGACATACCCAGAAGCGGCGGTGAAAATACGTTATGTACGAAAAAAATAAAAAAAAACAGCCGATTGTCATTAGGACAACTCGGCTAAATGTAATGTTAAAATTTTTTTTTTTGGGTGAACATCCGCTTTAAGCAGCCCATACACTGAGCGAATTTATTTCCTGCAAATCCAGCAGGCTGGTTGTACACAAGTTAAAACAAACAACTTGGTACATTCAGCCTGTCCATACATGATTCGAATGTCAGGTGGTTTAACAGGAACAGTCTATGGCTAGCCTTAGAGTACACCACACAATGCACCTCATATTCCTGACTACCTCGTCTTTACTGCTACCTTCAGGCGAATGAACACTGGGCAAAAGAAATTTTTTTTTTTTTAGGAAATCCCTTACCCAGGAATAACCCCCTCCCAGCTGTGCCAAGCAAGCTCCAATTTGGTAGCAAGCAGTGAGGAACAGGCAAAGTGGGGAGTGTCCTGTGATGTACTCCAAGAAAAGGATTTTACAGGTAAACCAAAAATCTCAATTACTTAAATCGTACATCACAGGGAACTTTGTTTTAATGACTACTTAAGCTGTCCCAAAGCACATGGAGGGGTAGGCAACAACTTGGCCAACATGCCAAAAACAGAAAAGGGAAACCCCACTCAAAGCCACCTGCAAGACATTTCGCCTAGAACTGGTGTCCATAGGAGGTGTGAACACCTACCTGGTAGAACTTCATAAACATGAATTGCAGCCTGGAAAACCTAAAAACAAATACTTGATGGTAAAATCACTCAGGAAGCACTGACATTCATGGTGTAATGGAGCCTGATCCTTAATACCTGAGAAATAATGATAAAACCGCCTAGTAACCGAAGATCGAAAGAGAACCAAGGTCTAAATACCACGTTATCCTGATTATGAACCAGGAAAGTGTAACCAGCTCTGACATCCTGCAAGCCAAAGTAATGGTAACAATAATAAAAAAAAAATAAAAAAATAAAAAACCAACACCTTCCAGGTTAGGGAAGACTAGGGAATCTCCTGAAGAACCTAAAAAAATCCACCGAAAACAAAAGGGGCCCCCTGTAACAAGCGAAACAATCTGTGTGACACCCTGTACAAAGGCTTTTATCAAAGAATGAGAACCATTAGGTTTTTAAAACAGAATGACCACCTTCCCCTTGATATTTAAGCCAGAGACATTTCCCCACCAAGGCAAAAATGCCCTCCATGACATACTGTTGGATTTGAAACTTACAAGCATCACACCGAAGAAAGCCTTCCATGAACAATGGACACCCTTTCCGATGATCGGCTGTCTTGTCTTCAAAAGGAGGGATTACAAACTCAAAACATTCCTATTCCTATGCCATAGGACTGGGGTTTCAACAGCCATGCATTCAAAGCATGCGACTCAAACAGGATGTAAAATTAGACTTTGTAATAGCAAATCTGGAAAAGCCCACGGTTCGTCTACCAATAGGTTCCAAATATCCGCATAAAAAGAAAAGCATTGGACGCACCACCAGTGTAGATTGCTGGATGAGAATCAAACTAAATATAAAAATTGCACTCACATTTATTAGGAAATTAAAAAGCATAAAAGGCATCCACGTGGAGAAACTAAAGCGATCGGCAGAGCTAGGCTTGGAAGCGGCTGGCAGGTGAATGTTGATCAGGCTGTGGAGGCACCACTGATGGCAGCGGATCAGTCCCGAGGCAGTCGAGGTTAGCAGCGGTGAGCTGGAGCAGTGTGGAGGGCAACACTGTAAGCCGGTGCAGAGGCAGAGATGATCCAGAGGATAACTTGGAGTGTGGTTACACGTTTCGGGGCAACAATGACCACCCCTTTGTTAAACCATGCAAGAGGATTGGATGGAGTGCTCATAAGCAAAAAGGGTGGGGGGGCTGGGAATTATGCAAGACAGTTTGCCAGATCAGGAGAACTGTTGTCAAACAGAATCAGAAAGCCACTTGGTTTTAAGTGTCCCACATACTCGGCATAACATATGAAATTGTAAATTGACAAACATTATGTACAAATTACTACAGGGAACGGAGAAACACACAGAGTGCAGGAAAGGGAAGAGTGCATGGCCAGCATCTGCCCAAAAGGCAGCAGCCACGCACATCCACAATCCTGGACAGATAGACAAAATGCAAAACTGATAAAAGCAAAACTAGAAGTATCTGTGTACAAATGCTTGTGTACATATTTATAAAAGTGCAAATCCAATAACCATGTTATGGACATTGTATACATGTATAAAAATGATTTAGATAGAGGATGAAAAATACACACATGTAAAAACTATAGGTTGTATAAATGGCTAGTACATAAACAATATATATATATATCCCTCAAAATTTCCACTCGCCTGCTAGCATTTGGCGAGTGGATTTAAGCTGGGGCGAGTGATAACAGTTCTGCATGACCAACAGTCCAATCTGTGCCTACACTTAGAGCCACGCTGCGATTGGCGGCCGAAGAGGAAAGGCACGTGCCCAGGAAAAGTAGTCGGGTGAGCCGCACACATGCAGAGCAGTACACAGGTGCTCTCCTTACAATTCTCGTTAAGCCATGGGACCTGATAGTATGACCTCTCTGAGCCTGGCTTCCCAACCTGACCAATGTAGCTGGAGAGCAGAGAGCAGGAAGGAACAAGGGAGCTGGAGGACTGCGATTATCACCACTCTGGGTGTCCCAGGTAGGCAGTGGAGCACAGCGCTCACCAAGAGTTGCCCTGACAAGAGAGCAGCAGTATGCTGTGCGGTGTCAGTGTCCGCTGTGTTGTGGTGTCAATGGCTATGCAGGTGTGTGAATCTCGGTGCTGGATTGTACTCCCTCCCACTGTGCTGCAGCTCCTCTCCTCACTGCCCGACAATGAAAGGGGGAAGTAGGGACATGCAAGTGTGGAGCCGCACACAGGGGCTCCTGATTATGAGAGTGGGTAGGATAGAAGAGGGAGAGAGAGAGGAGGATGGATGGGGGTTGCAGAGGAGACAGCAAGAGAATGGGGGGAAAGACCTGGTTCTAGAGAGAAGGCAGAGGAGGAGGAGGGAGTCTTGTACATTAGAAGAGGGAGAGCAATATTTGCAGAAGTAAAAAAGTCCATGTCCCTCTGGTTTGCCCCAGTGCCGTGTCCCTCTGGTTTGCCCCAGTGCCGTGTCCCTCTGGTCTGCCCCAGTGCCGTGTCCCTCTGGTCTGCCCGAGTGCCGTGTCCCTCTGGTCTGCCCGAGTGCCGTGTCCCTCTGGTCTGCCCGAGTGCCATGTCCCTCTGGTCTGCCCCAGTGCCCTGTCCCATTTTGTTAAAGTTGTTGTTGGTAATATTTAATTGTATAACTTGATTCGGCATAAAACATTTAACAGTGTCATTCCAAGAGATAATCTACAAGGGCGTTTTTAGGGGCGGAATTAGGGGCGGGGCAGTGTATGAGTTAGGTGAAGCAACTGGTGGCGAGTAACACTTGAGGCCTGGCTAGAAGCTCAGGGCTTGAAATTTTGAGCCCTGTATATCTGTGTGTATGTGTATGTGTATATATATATATATATATATATATATATATATATATATATATATATATATATATATATATATATATATATATATATATATATATTGTGTAATATTAGATATCTATCTATTCAAACTGAGAATAGCGCTGCTTTAAAGCTGCTCACAACAAATCCAACAAGCGGTCTTCAAGTATGGATAATAGACCACACTCCCAATATTTTATCCAGGGCGGAGAGGTTGAAAACAATTATGCAAACTAGAAACAGAAGCCTAATACAAACTGGCTGAAATGTCAGGCGGCATCGGCCGGTTCAATAGAAGTCAGCCGACATTCGGCCCGTGTGTACTGGACAGTCCGACAGAAGCTTGGTTTGTCGAAGGAGCATGACCAAAAAAAGGCCTGCCGATCAGCGCTCTCATTCAGTTGGCTGAAAGGAGGCCACCCCCCCTGTAAGAACACAATAGAACAGCAGGGGAGATCAGTGTAGTAACGTTGGTTAGTACAGTGGCTCCTCCTGAACCGTCAGTTTTTTTTTTTTGTTTGTTAGCCCTGCTGGGTGTCTACAAGGTTTTACTGGATATTTAACTCTAAACACTCTTGCTCCATTTGGACTCAAGACAAATACTATAAAATATATGAACCTTTTTTTCTCTCCCCTTGTTTCCAATAACTTATTCTAAAAAAAAAAACCTGTCAGTTTTCCAGCTCAATCATGGTTAATATCGTTTTACACAAGTACACAAATGTATCCATCTGTACATGGGTACATTTACACATATTTTTGTATCATTTTCCATTTATCCAGCACCCATTCGATTATGGGTATTCACTATTCCCTATTATTCTTAACCCTTTTTTCATCATACTATGATATGTATACATCTTTATTGCCTCCTCTTTCTTCACAATAAAAATTCTTTGCCTTTAAACATTAGGACGTAAATTAAATTCTAATTTGTTTTTCAAGCAGAAGTATCTTAATTATGCTTAATACATACAGTATCTCACAAAAGTGAGTACACCCCTCGCATTTTTGTAAATATTTTATTATATCTTTTCATGTGACAACACTGAAGAAATGACACTTTGCTACAATGTAAAGTAGTGAGTGTAGAGCTTGTATAACAGTGTAAATTTGCTGTCCCCTCAAAATAACACACAGCCATTAATGTCTAAACCACTGGCAACAAGAGTACGTACACCCCAAGTGAAAATATCCAAATTCGGCCTAAAGTGTCAATATTTTGTGTCACCACAGTTTTACAGCACTGCCCTAACCCTCTTGGGGATGGAGTTCACCAGAGCTTCACATGTCACTGGAGTCCTCTTCCATGACGACATCACAAAGCTGGTGAACGTTAGAGACCTTGCGCTACGCCATCTTCCGTTTGAGAATGACCCACAGATACTCAATAGGGTTTAGGTCTGGAGACATGCTTGGCCAGTCCATCACCTTTACCCTCAGGCTATTTAAACAAGTCAGTGGTCTTCTTGGAGATATGTTTGTGGTAGTTATATGGAATACTGCCCAGCCCAGTCACAGAAGGGAGGGTATCATGTTCTGCTTTATTATGTCACAGTACATGTTGGCATTCATGGTTCCCTCAATGAACCTTAGCTCCCAAGTGTCGGCAGCACATATACAGCCCCAGACCATGACACTTCCACCACCATGCTTGACTGTAGGCAAGAAATGCGGGTCTTTGCACGACGCACCTGGTTGCCGCCACACACGCTTGACACCATCTGAACCAAATAAGTTTATCTTGGTCTCATCAGACCACAGGACACATGAAAAGATATAAAAATATTTACATAAATGTGAGGGGTTACTCATACTGTACATCGGTCTGTATTTTTCATTGTCCATATGTACATGGGCACACTTACACAATATTCCATATAATTTACTAGCCAATTATGTACTTTGTGTAGTACTTTATGTGCTACATTTATTCAATTTGTGTGTATTTATTGTCCATCATTCATCATAAATTCTTTATCATTTTTATCCAATGCCCATCTGTACATAGTTTTTGGATTTGCACATGAATGAATACATACACAAACATTTATACACAAAGATGCTTCTAATTTTCCTTTATTAGTTTTGCATTTTTCCCGTCTGTTTGTCCATCTGTGCAGGATTGTAGATGTGTGTGGCTGCTGGCCATGCACTCTTCTTCCCTTTCTTGCATTCTGTAGGATTCTCCATTCCCTGTAGTCATTTTCACATGTTTGGCATTTCCTGTATAGAGAATTTCCTATTTCATGTTATGTCGAGTGTGTGGGATACAGCTAAAACAGAGTGGCAGTCTGTTTGACAGCAGTTCTTGGTGATCTAGCAAACTGTTTTACATATAGCCCATCCAGTTCCATTAAAAGCGATCCATACAATCCTCCTACATGGTTTGACAAAGGGGCTTTGAGTGCCATGAAACGCATAACCACGCCCCAACATCATCCTCTGGATCCTCTCAGCATCAGGCCCTGGCTTACCATCGGTGTTGCCCGCCACAATGTTGCTAACCTTGGCTGCATCAGGATTGATCCACCGACTTCAGCAGTGCCTCCACAGCCTGATCGACAATAAGCTTTCAAGCCTGACTGTGCTGACCCAGTAGTGAACCTACCAAGCTCTGCAGTTTCTCCACTTGGAAGTACGCTTTTAATTTCTCAATAAAAATGAGTGCAAATTTTTATATTTGGTTTGATCCTCAGCCAAAAATTTACACTTAGATGGTGGTGGTACTTATGCTTTCTTTTTACACAGATTCAAGAGTGAAATCCAATCCTCTTTAGGAGAGTTGCAACCATGTTTTAATTGAACACCATTTCCTTGTCACTGACTATTAAGGACCAATTTATGTAACTCTTAACCACTTAAGCCCCGGACCAAAATGCAGGTAAAGGACGAGGCCCATTTTTGCGATTCGGCACTGCGTCGCTTTAACTGACAATTGCGCGGTCGTGCGACGTGGCTCCCAAACAAAATTGGCGTCCTTTTTTTCCCACTAATAGAGCTTTCTTTTGGTGGTATTTGATCACCTCTGCGGTTAATTTTTTGCGCTATAAACAAAAATAGAGCGACAATTTTGAAGAAAATGCAATATTTTTTACTTTTTGCTAGAATAAAAATCCCCCAAATATATATAAAAAAATAGGATTTTTGTACTCACGGTAAAATCCATTTCTCTGAGTTCATGGACGGACACAGCAGCATTTGACCTTCGGGTTATATCCGCTTCCTTCCAGGAGAGTTAGGAAGAACAAAAGCACTTTAAGTGTTAACAACACTTTCCTCAGTGCAGCTCCTCCCAGGGGGCGTGGTTCCCCGGGTATAACCCACACCTGCTCTAGCAGCTCTCCAGTTCGTAACAAGCAGTACAAACCAAAGGAGGGGTGGGTGCTGTGTCCGTCCATGAACTCCGAGAAATGGATTTTACGGTGAGTACAAAAATCCTATTTTCTCTTCGGTTCATGGACGTCCCCAAGCAGTGTCAAAAATTGAGGGGTGGGAAAAACACCACAGCAACCAAGCTTACACCCCAAACAAACGGAGGAACTCCAACCTTAAACTGCCGCCTGTAACACCAAGCGGCCGAATGAGGCATCAGAAGATGCACCCGCATCCACCTTGTAAAACTTTGAAAAAGTGTGGACCGACGACCAGGTCGCTGCCTCACACACCTGCAGTACAGAGGCTTGATGCCGGAAAGCCCAAGAGGCACCGATCGCCCTGGTCGAATGCGCCGTAACCCGAAAGGGAGGCGCCCGCCCCTTCGGGGCATAGGCCTGAAGCACAACCTGTCGGAACCACCCAGAAATGGTGGCCGACGATACTGCCAGACCTTACATAGGACCAGCCACCGACACGAACAGTGAGTTTGACTTCCGGAACCGAGCCGTAGCCGAAAAGCACACTCGTAGGGCCCGAACCACATCCAGGGAATGTAAAGTGGCCTCCTCTGGGTTCTACGGCTGAGGACATGAAGATGGCAACATAATGTCCTCATTAATGTGAAAGGCCGAAACAACCTTTGGGAGAAAAGAAGGCTGCGGACGCAGCACCACCTTATCCTTATGGATGACCAAGTAGGGAGCCCTGCAGGACAAGGCCGCCAGTACAGACACCCGTCTGATCGAGGTAATTGCTACCAGAAATTCCACCTTCTGTGACAGAGTCAACAAGGGAATCTTTCGGATGTCCTCAAAGGGAGCATCCTGAAGCACAGGGAGGACCAAATTCAAGTCCCACGGGGGTAGTGGATGGCATACCGGAGGGGGTCACATACCGGACCCCCTGCACAAATGCACGCACCAAGGAGTGCGCTGCCAAGGGTCGCTGAAAGTAAACAGCCAGAGCCGAAATCTGACTCTTAACCGTACTCAAGGTGAGAGCCTGATCCACTCCCTGCTGTAAAAACAGCAGATTCCGGGACACCACGCAAGTACGAGGGTGTCACTCCATCTCCTCACACATAGAGATGTAGGCCCTCCGCGTACGATGGCAAATCCTACTTGGAGTAGCCTTCTGTGCACGCAGCATGGCAGAGACCACCGAGCCTGATAGGCCCCCGGTCCTTCAGTACCTGGCTCACAACAGCCACGCCGTTAAAGCCAGTCACCGTAAAGCAGGGTGGAAGATCGGACCCTGCGACAGAAGATCTTCTCTCAGGGGTAGACGCCAGGGGGCGCCTGCCACCAGACCGGCCGATAGAGCAGGAATGGACCTTTCGGCCCACCGAAGGATGTGCGCGACCTCCGTCGCTGCAGCTGAACTCCGTGTGCCTCCCTGATGAATGACGTACGCCACGGCCGTGGCGTTAATCGGACTGGATCCTGACCGGTGGGTCCTGCAGATCCAGGGACCACCTGGCAAGGCACAGCTTGATCCCTCGGAGCTCCAGTATATTGATTGGCAGATGGGACTCCTCCTGAGTCCAGCGCCCCTTGGCTGACTGGGTGCCCCAAACGCCCCCCCCCCCCCAACCGGAGAGGCCGGCATCCGTCGTGACCACGGCCCAGTGGCACGGTAGAAACGACTTCCCGGCCCGACGCACCGGAGTCGTCAGCCACCACACCAGGGAAGACTTGACCAGATGGCTCAACTGAATCTGGTAATCCAGAGATGACGGGAGCTTGTCCCAACGTGACAGATATTCCTTCTTTAGCTCCCTGGTGTGGAATTGGGCATACGGAACTGCCTCGAAAGAGGCCACCCATCAGACCCAGAACCCTCATGCAGAATCGAAGAGATGACCACTTCTGGGTCGACAACTGCTGCACTGCAGATTGCAGTGTCCGAAGTTTCTCCTCTGGGAGGAAAACCCTCGCCTCCACGGAATCCAGGACTAGTCCCAGGTATTCCAGTCTCTGAGACGGAACTAACACTGACTTCTGGACATTCAGAAGCCAGCCGAACTCTTGGAGAGTCTGACTCGTGACAGACACGTCCTCTTCTAATTCCGAGCCTGAAGAAGCTCGCAGGAGAAGGTCGTCCAGATATCCCACGATAGCGATCCCTCGCAGAGCTAGTATCGGGGCGAGCACCTTGGTGAAAACCTGTGGTGCCGATGCCAAGCCGAACGGGAGGGCCATAAATTGAAAATGGTCCTCCCCGATCGCAAAGCGCAGAAAATTTCTGGTGTATCGCGCATACGGGAACATGTAGGTACGCGTCCATGATATCCAAGGATGTCAGAAAGTCCCCCTGATGGAGCGCTGCTATTACCGAGCGAATCGACTCCATCCTTAATTTTTGCACCTTGACAATACAATTGAGGGCCTTGAGTTCCAGGATTGGACGAACCCCTTCCTTCTTGGGGACTACAAACCGATTGGAGTAAAACTCCATCCTTCAGGCGATCCGGAAGAAACCGGAGGTTGGAGGAAAAAAATCTGTTTGGTGGACAAGAGAGAAACTCAATCTTGTACCCCGAAGAAACTACTTCGCAGACCCAACGGTCGGAAAGAAGAGACCTCCACGAGCCGCGAATCCGGCCCCCCACCCGAGATGTGAGCGGGGGCAAACCTTCATGCGGAAGCAGGCTTGTCCGCAGGCTCGTTGGGCTTGCGGTACCAGGGGCGCCTGTGTCCTTCAGTGGACGTCCTAGCCCCTTGAAAATGTTTTCCTGCCGCAATTGGCGGGCGAAAACAAAACCGCTTGGGGATAGTAAATGAGGGCCCTTGCCTACAGCGAGGCACCTTACCCTTCCCAAATTGCGGGAGCAGAGTGCTCACACCGCCCGTGGCATCTTTTATGACGACATTCAGGGACACCCCAAAAAGCCATTCACCCTCACAGGGTAATTCCACCAGAAACTACTGAGAGGACCGTCTGCAGACCAACCTCTAGCCATACAAGGCAGTATCACCGCAGAGGCCCTAGAGAGCAAGGGGAGCACATCCAGGGCCGACACACAGACAAATATCAGACCTTGTACCAACTGGTCGGTCAGGTCCATGCAGGTCTCAGAAGCATTCTGCGCCTCTATCTCCCGCACCAGGGACTCAGCCCGTCCACTGACGGAGGAGACACCCCGTTATAGGAAATCCTCCTCCTCAAGGGAACGGACCGCAAAGTATCTTGTACTGCAAAAACTTCCTGCGACCGATCCCATTCCCTGCACAACATTTTCCAGACATGGAACACAAGGAAAACACTTAGGGCTAGATTCAGGTAGCCCTGCGTAATTTAGTGCGGACATAACTTATCTCCGATACGTTACGCCGCCGTAAATTAGGGCGCAAGTTCCGTATTAATAAAGAACTTGTGCCCTAAGTTATGGCGGCGTAACAAATGTGGGCCGGCGTAAGCCCGCCTAATTCAAATGAGGATGATATGGGCGTGTTTTATTTAAATTAATGGTGACCCCGCATATTTTACGTTTACTCTGTGGTATAAAGCTGAGTGACATCCGCCCATAGCCCTTAAAAAAAAATTTTTTTTTTTTTTTATTGTACTTTAGTGTAAATATGAGATCTGAGGTCTTTTTGACCACAGATCTCCAAATTAAGAGGTCCTAATATACTTTTATTCATTGCAAGGGATGTTTACATTCATTGTAATAGGAATACAAGTGACACTTTGTTTTTTGTTTTTTTAACAGTGTAAAAATAAAGAGTAAAATAGATGAGACCTTTTTTTTCTAAAGCGCCCCGTCCCACAAAGATTTTCGGACGAGTATGGAAAAGGGCCCAATTTGTGAATTTCTGACCTTCGTTCTATTAGGTTGGATTTCACTCACTTCTTGGCCCCTCTGATCACCATAAAAGAAAGGAAGGGTGCTGAAATTTATCACACCCTTTCATATATATATATGAAATTAGATAAAATACGAAGGGGAAACTTAAAGGAAAAATGGTAGAGAAATTTGTGTTTTTTTCCTTTTTTGGATGAATGGATGAGAGGATGAATGGATATGGAAGATAATAGGAGTATAAGTAGATAAATGATGAAGGGTATGGTTTTAAGGATAAAGTAACTAGTAGATACGAATCAAGATTCGGTATACTGAATAACTAGTGGGAACAATGTATATTGAAACTGAATCTTGTATAACTGTAAAAGCTTTTGTTATTTGAGAAAAAGAATAAAAAGAAATTGAAAACAAACAGAACAATGGAAATTTAGTAAGACCAAGGTAAGGATAAAGTCCCTCGTGAAGAAGGTGAGTTTGAATCCTCTGCTGGTGAGCGTGACAACAGAATCCTCCACCACACACACACACACACACACACACACACAATGTGCTTACCAGAAAATATGGACCTCCAAGTAGGAGAAGGTCATGTGAGCATGTATCCAACAAGGGATAAGGGATAATACGAAATGATCCATGCAGCAGGAGTGTCTCCACACAGGTGGGCAGCAAAACCAGGGCTCCACTATAAGTTGCTGGGTGAAATTGGAGTGTATGACCAAAAAAATTAAGAAAAATGATCTAAATGCCCTCCGTATGTTTATTGTCATGAATCCGAAAATCCAGAGACAACGGAGATTTGTCCCATTTGGACAGGATCTCCTTTTGCAAGACTCAAGTGTGGAATTGAGCATACGGTACTGCCTCGAAAGTGGCTACCATGAGACCCAGGATTCGCAAGCAAGAACGCAGCGATGTCACCAGCCTCACTGCAGCCTGAAGAGTCCACAGCTTGTCTGAAAGGAGAAAGACCCTCGCCTGAGGAGTCCAGAAGCAAGCCCAGGAACTCCAGGCGTTGAGTCGGTACCAACACCGACCTCTGGAGGTTCAGAACCCAACCAAAACCCCTCTAATTCTGAGGCTGAAGCTGCTCTCAGAAGGAGGTCGTCCAGGTAGCCCACGATAAAGATTCCTCGCTGTCTCAGCAAAGCCAGAATCGGGCGAGCACCTTGGTGAAAACCCTTGGTTGCCGACGCCAGGCCAAAAGGGAGAGCTACAAATGGGTAGTGCTCCTCCCCGACCGCAAAGCGCAGAAACCTCTGATGCCTGACGCATATGGGGAAATGCAAGTATGCGTCCTTGATGTCCAGGGATGCCAGAAAATCCCTAGGATGGAGTGCAGAGACCACAGAGCGAACCGATTCCATCCTGAATCTTTTCACCTTCACAAATCTGTTGAGGGCCTTGAGGTACAGAATCAGATGGACCCCTTCCTTTTTTTGGGACTAAAAACAAATTGCAGTAGAATCCCTGGAACCTTTTCTGCGACGGTACTGGCACTATCACCCCACGCAGCAACAGGTCCTGCACTGCCCCCAACAAGCCGGGAGAATATGGAGGTTTGGAGGGAAAAAAACCCTGCTTGGTGGACAAGAGAGAAACTATCTTGTATCCTGAGGAAACACCTTAGCCATGCGGGCTGGCTTGTGGGACCAACACCTCTGTAGATGCCCCCGACATATCCTCCATTTTTAGGGTATCCCGCTGGGCTGTGATAAGTGCTCCTACAAGCGCCCTTTCCTGCTCTGACCCGGACACGGAGTCATCCTCACTGTCTGAATGGTCCTGGTCCGCATTCTCCGACACATCAGAACAGTCTGAATCAGAGCTTTTCCCAGAAAACAGTGGGGGAGGGGGCATTTACCCCCCTTGTGCCCGCATGCCGCGTCCACCCCAACAAAGGACTCCAGGACTGCCGACAAAGCATCCATAGGCACTGCAGGTGAGCAGGTTGTCACCGCAGGTATGTGTCTAGGGAAGAAGCGCTAGTTTCTGACCCACACTCGCCTGACACCCGTTACACAAAAGGTGCACCCTCCTAGCTGCCACTGACCGAGGGGCCCCCCGCAGGACTCAACACCCCGGAGCAGGTACTGTGCTGCACTGTCCGCTTTGCCTCATGAGGTTTTCTGTTCAATTTGCGCTGTTCCAGGGGGATAGCCAGCGCTAGAGGCAAAAACCAAGCCGAGACTCCAAGAAAATGGGCGCCGGCCACCTCGGTAAGAAAAAACGTCTGCAGGCTCCAAAAAGATGGCCTTCGGACTTCCTGACCAAGGCTACAGGAAGATGGCCGCCAAATTTTCTGACTAAAACCACAGGAAAATTGCGCCACCACGCTGAATATTTTATATTTTCTTCACTGATGTGAACCGATTGGCAGTGATGGGGCTGCGATTAATTGGGGAACTGATGACTAGTGCCCTTATCAGTGTAATTGTCCCCTGTCACAGGATAGCCAGATATTGACTTTTCTTTCCTGACACAGTGACAGCGCTGAGGAAAGGAAATGCAGATAACCAGCATTTGTTTACATGCGATGAGCTGGGATTGGACCTTTAACTCAATCTGTGACAGCTGTGTCTGGGGGCACAACGGGGGTTGGGGCTTCTAGCATGACGCCAATAGACGCCCTCCCAAAACCGGATAACAATGCTGTAGCCGTCTTTCAGCTATAGCGCGGCCGTCAAGTGGTTAATAAAAAATATTAATTCAAGACTCATTAGCTAACACTGAAGGTAAAACAGCTAACAAAATTATAATTTTAAGAGTGCTAGCTTTTAAGTTTATGGCAACGGTAATTTTGTCCTGTGGTTGAAAAGGAAATGTTTGTGGGGCTTTTACATTTAGATCATATAAGACACTTCTCGTGCGGCACATGCACGATGACATCTTCATTAGATTCAGAATTTAACCAGAAACCAAGATGAATACAACATATCAAATAGAGAGATTTTAATCCTTGTACAGCACTTCAGAGATGTGTAACTACCTGTCCCAGTCATCATCTGTAGGTCGTCTTCCGAGACCTTTCTGTGTCAGGCTCTCTGTCCCAGGCAAAGTCATCATCTGTGAAAAGGAATATCTTGTTAACTCAAATATTAATAATGCAATTCAAAACCATTTTCAGATAGAAACCACTTCAAATATTAAACATGAAACAGTTGAGAAGTATGGGTTTGGGGGTTATTGCAGTTTCATACTTACCTAGGTGGATGCAGCATCAGTCCTATACTGTTACTGTCCCCTGCCGTCTCTGCACCGAGAACCAAGAGATCGAACAACGCCGATGGCTTGGTTCTCTCGGCTCCCCTAGCAGAGAGCTGCTGCCCATCAATCAGCGGCTCAGCTCTCTGCTCCTCCACGCTCACTGGAGCGCTGAGCTGTGGAGTGGAGCAGCTGTTTTAGCAGCTCGCTGAGAGGCATCAGTCCAGGCACCTGGTGGATCCAGACTCCCAGAGATGGGATGACGCGATGCCTGGACTGATATTGGTGACGTCAGCAGAGAGCGGACTTCAGTCTATACTCTGCTGAAAACAGGTCACAGGAGTGCAAAACAAATTTTACTCCTTTGACCAATAATAGAAGCCCAGCCAAAGCAGCTCAGGCTAGACTTCTCCTTTAAAGTAAAATAAAAAGCAACTGAAATATGAAAGTGAAATCTTTCCAACCCTAAACTCAACTTAAAGTGTATGTAAACTAGTGGTGCAGTGAAAATTCGGCCGTCGAAAATTATCGTCCAAAAACTGTTGGGAACCCCCCCTTTTCTTTGTAGTAGTGTTATGTTGTTGTGTAGATGTTTAGAGGTTGCCCGGACCAGGAGAGAACTGGTATGGATGTGATAAATGCTAGAGGAATTCCTCTCTTAAAAAGTGGTAGCAAACTATGTACTACCACTTTTACCTACAGGTAAACCTATAATAAGGCTTACCTGTAGGTATAAAGAATATTTCCTAAACCTGTACGGTTTAGGAGATCTTCCCCTCGCAATGCGCCACTGACTGCAGCGGCACATGCGATGCAGGGATCCTCGGCTGAAGGCCCGGAAGCCGCCGGAAAGAAGTCTCCTGCGCGCATGCGTGGGAGTGACGACATCGCCGCTCCAGCCACAGCGCTGGAGCGGCGATACCTGGAAGACACGCCGATGCAAGATGACATCTCCCTTGGCGTGGACCAGGTAAGTTCCCCACACCTCGTTCCAAGGTAAGTATTTCATAATGAGCTAGTATGCGGTACATACTAGCTCATTATGCCTTTTGCAGCGGGTTTACTACCGCTTTAAGGTTTATGATACCAGATGATACTGGATGTATACGGTAAATATATTGTAATATGGAGTGGGTGGGTAATGGGCTGTCAGTAACTGAAATATTTGTATTGTTTTTGTCTAAAATAAAAACATTTATAAAGATTATAAACAAAAACTGTGTTGGAGATGGTTAGAGACTGTGGACAGGATACAGGAGATAGTTAGAGACTGCAATTTTATTAACTTATCTTGCACTAAAAAAAGGGTGGCAATAATGGCAAATAAAGTCATATTTATTAGTACTGATGATATTAATTAAAAAGTCCAATACAATCATATATAAAAATAAATATTTTTTTAAAAATGACATTTTCCTTTTTTCCCCCAGCACCAAAATTTCTATTTGGTGCACCCCTAATGTAAATCGTCAAGTGTCACTAAACCCAGGGCCCTGCATTCACTATATCTCGTCTCCCACAGAACATGGTAATGCAATTATTTTTACCGACGGCACCGGCAAGCGGCGGAGGGCACAGTAGAGCTGTGGGAGGGTGGGGCCCTCTCCCGGCGCCGATAAATGTGATCTTGCGGCGAATACGCTGCAGATCACCATTATCAGAAACTGGACCGCCCGCTGAAGAAGGGGGGGGGGCCAGTGCACATATACAGTATCGCTGTGCAGAGCGTTGAATCAAGACTACAACAGAAGGAAGCTGGGTGCAGGGGGGAAAGATTAGTGTAGATGAAAGTGCTCTGGGGTCTCAGCTCAGTCTACAATGAATACTATATATTAACACCACGATACCACATTGTAGTGTGAGCATAACACAAGCAGAGAACTCCACATGATCCAACATTGTAGTGTGTAACACAAAGGCTGCAGTATAATGCACTGGATTCCAGTGTGTGTGTGGTGTGTACAGTGCAGTGAGCATAAGGCTCCATTCACACCTAGGCGTTTTTACGCCCGACGCTATTGCAGCCTGAAATACGCTGGAGGGGTGATTTAACATTGTCGGCTATGGAGATGGTTCACATCTCCACGCCGAACGCCGAAACGCTGTACGCCTGAAGCTCAAAACAAGTCCCGGACCCTTTTTTTCTGGCGGCTTCGGCGTTTGGCATAGCCGACAATGTTAAATCACCCCTCCGGCGTATTTTAGGCTAAAAGACAACACGTTTTGTCGCGGCAAATCGCGGTACAATACGCCGCGTTCAGGTGTGAATGCAGCCTTAGCCTTACAATGACTGCCTCTCCACTCCAAGCCAAAAAACTGCAGAAAGCCGAGAGGGATAGGGGGTGGTGCTGGGTAGGACAGGGGCGGTGCTGGGTAGGACAGGGGCGGGTTTACTGAAAGCTAGGCTGCATTTCTCACACGGCGACCAACAACCTTTTCAGGAAGTACCTGAGAGCTGCCAAATTCAGCTTAGCAGGCAAACTGTTGTCGGTGAAGAACAGGAAGCAGCCGATTGTCTGGCTCAGATTAGACTAAGCTACACAATCAGCAAACCAGAAAATGAAGAATATCGAAGTCAAAACATATTTAACATACTGATCATCAGCAAACTTACAATTTTGACTGGATTCCCATTGTAACAATGAACTTATTGCTCATTATTTGTCATTTTCTCCCTTTTGGATTGTGAAATATAACATCCCATATGTGGTAAAGCTGCACGGTTAATCTTTAAGAATCGAGATCGTGATCTCAACAAAGCGTTTTCCCGATTCTATGCAGAGTTCTTTGCTCAAGCCGAAAAAAAAAAAACCCCTCAATATACACTAAAGTGACAATTGCCTGTGGAACACCTCATATAACCCCAAGGTTACAAAATATGTAACATGCAAGTGCAATACATCATAGAACTAAAACCTCCCCCCAAAAAAAAAAAAACACGTTGAGAAATAGCCAAAGTATTAATCATAAAAGTCCGCTGCTCATCAGCAAGAAATATTTATGCAAGTGAAAAAAAAAAAAAAAATCAATAATGTCCCACCATCCACTTTAAAGTTGCCAGTACATAAAGTGCAGAGTCTTCAATAATCTGAGGCCTCCGGCTACATAAATACCTTTTTCTTTTCTTTATAAAGTGACCACATTCCCTGTGTTCTCAGCTGCATAAGAGCTGGGGGGGGGGGGGGGGGGGAAGCAGCAGCACGCTGAGCTTTACAATGAATGGCTGTGCAAGAACAAGTCTGATCACTTTAGGAGGAGGAGTACACTGACCGCGGTAATCTCTCCTGCTTAGTGTGGTCAGTTTTTAATAGGAAAGCAAGGGGACTAGCAGGATCACCAGGGATTTCACATAAAGGAAGTCATACAAAGAACAGCATACTTTCTCATGCAAGTTCATGGTGCAGCAGCCACATATCAGGAATATGACATTAAGACCCCTTTCACACTGAGGAGTTTTTCAGGCGTTTAAGCGCTAAAAATAGCGCCTAAATACTGCCTGAAAAACTCCTGCCCTGCAGTCTCAGTGTGAAAGCTTTCACACCAAGGCGATGCGCTGGCGGGACCGCTCCAAAAGTCCTGCCAGCAGCATCTTTGGAGCTGTGAGAGGATCCGTGTGTTAACTGTTCCTCCACAGCTCATTCCCATTGAAAACAATGGGACACCGTGGCTATACCGCAGGCAATGCGGCCGGGTGGTATTAACCCTTTTTCAGCCGCTAACGGGGGTTAAAACCGCACCGCTAGTGGCCGAATACTGCCGCTATACCACCACCGCATCTCCCGCCCCAGTGTGAAAGGGGCCTTAGGTTAACAAACACCTTAAATTTGCGGCAGCATATGTAAATTCTCTCCGGCTGCCTTGTTGGACTTTTGGTGGGCGTTAGAAATGCACAAGAACCGCCCATTTTTAACGCCCGTTTGAAAACGAGCATTAAAGGGGTTGTAAAGGAAAACATTTTTTTCCCTACATAGCTTCCTTAACCTTAGTGCAGTCCTCCTTCACTTACTTCATTCTTGCATTTTGCTTTTAAATGTCCTTATTTCTTCTGAGAAATCATCACTTCCTGTTCTTCTGTCTGTAACTCCACACAGTAATGCAAGGCTTTCTCCGTGGTGTGGAGAAAGCCTCTTGAGGGGGCGAGCAGGCAAGTCAGGACACTCTACTTCGCAGACAGATAAAGGAGCTGTGTGTTAGTGGGCGTCCTGACACTCCTGCTCGCCCCCTCCCCCCTCAAGAGGCTTTCTCCACACCAGGAAGAAAGCCTCACATTACGGTGTTGAGTTACAGACAGAAGGACAGGAAGTGAGGATTTCTCAGAAGAAATAAGGACATTTAAAGGGGAGTTCCAGCCATTTGTATGTTTATTAAAAGTCAGCAGCAACAAAAAGTGTAGCTGCTGTCTTTTAATAAACAGACACTTACCTGCTCCAGCGACGCGCCGGCCGGGGCTCCGCTCCCCCCCTCCCCGGCGTCTTCATTCTCAGTGTGGGCACCCGGCCGTGACAGCTTTCGGCTTCACGGCCGGGCACCCACTGCGCATGCGCGAGCGGCGCGGCGCCGTGTAATTGGCCAGGAGATCGCCTAGGACCTGTGACGTGTCCTAGGCGATCGCCTACAGCAGCCCCTTCCTGAAGGCGATTAAGCTTAGTCGCCTACAGGAAGGAGGAAGTGGGACAGGAAGTTCCACTCTTCCTGAAGCCCCCACTCCCCCCCCAAAAAAATTACATGCCAAATGTGGCATGTAAGGGGGAGAGGAGTGGGTTAAGAGGAAGTTCCAAATTTGGACTGCACTAAGGTAAAAGGAAGCTATTCAGGGGAAAACAAATAATTTCCTTTACAATCCCTTTTAATGTACAGCAACAGTTAATTTTTTCTCAAAATCTATCTGAATATGCAAGAAAAAAAAATAATATTTAAAATTGACAGCATGGGAATCAAAATAGGCATGACAAGCAGATGTATGCAATGTCATCAACTGCACAGTCAATCGATTGAGGCCTTTATTCATAATTTGCCCTAACATCAGTTGAAAATGTTTAATGCAGATCTTTATTCCCAGATCTCATGACCTTCAGCTGTGAAGCTGGGAACTCCCAGTTCTCAGACCCCCTACTCCCCTGGAACCAAAGATAACGCTAGATAGGAAAAGAAAAAAGTCATGAAAGAAGAGCAGCAGAAATCAGGACCCCAAGGATTACCCCAACGCAGGTATCGGCTTGTTTTCAGTCAATCAACAGGGTTAGTTTACATAATCAATAACGCAGAATCATCATGATAGTATCTGATTGCGTACAAGCACATATGGAACGAATAGTTTTCCTGCTCTTTTCACCAGACAATTAGAATTCATCATATATGCATCTTCTCCTATTGATCGGTTGTCAGGTTCTTAGAAGATGTTTATATGAAGTTACATTTTGGGGACTTGGGGAAATATCAGCACTGCACTAATACAACCTTTATCAACAGATTTACAATGACAAAGTATGTATGTGTAACACATTGCAGCGTTACAAGTCCATAGATATATACATAGAGTTTGTTTTTTGGGCTTTTTTTCCCCTTTTTAAAGGGGTTGTAAAAGGAATTTTTTTTTTCATAAGCATCCTTTACCTGCAGACATTCCTCTTTTCACTTCCTCATTGTTCATTTTGCTCAGAAGTTGCTCTATTTCTTCTCTGTTCTGTTCACTTCCTGCTTGTCCGATTGTTACTCACCACCGTGAAGGGAGGCTTTACTGCGGTGGTCAGTAACATGCTCACCCCCTCCTGGGAACTACATCTGTGCGGCAGGACACTCTACGTGTTAGAGACTTCAAGGAGGTGTGAATTACTGGGCGTGCCGCAATTCATACTGGGAAATGTAGTTCTTACATGAACGAACGCCGTAAACCAGGAAGTGAATGAGAGAACAGAAAATAGAACGCCGGATGTGATATAGATGAAGGAATTTATAGGTATTTCTTAGTTTTTTAACAGAATCATTACACTATTCTGTCCGTCTACTTTGCAGACATTAATTTTAGCCAAAAAAAGTGTTTTCCTTTACAACTCCTTTAACCCAACAATGCCATCAGCAACACTTCCTGTCCTAGGATGACAACGCATGCTTATTGCGATTTTTTGGCGGCGACGAAACATCACTTCATATGAGACAGCAGCCGCCGGCTGTACCAAGATGGCCGCCGCCCTGGAGCTAGGACGAAGCAGGGGACTTTCCCATGGCCGCACCCGAAAATCGCGGGTCATCCGTCCTGGAGATCAGGGGGGGGTTGTTGGTGTGAATCGAGATCGCAATTTTCTTACGATTAATCATGCAGCTCTAGATTATAGCAATGTGACTCGTTGTGTAACCATAAAATGTCCATTTACAAATGGAAGCCTCCACAAGGGGATTAGAAGCAAAATCCAGCAGGATCTACAGAGTATAAAAGAAAAGAGAGGTGCCTCTAAGTGTAGAAATATAGATTACATTTATGAAGGTACAACATTTAGCAACTCGCATGGTTTATTTTTTTATACAAAATATTTTATTAAAAAAACAAATTGCTATGATAAGATACAGAGTCAGACCACACAGATTTTATGTTTAACAATCGTGCATATAAAAAAATAATTTTCTTGTCAACTACTTAAATAAAAAAAAAAAATAAGTTAATGTAGTAAATGTGCAATTGTACATATGTGGACTTGGTACAAATCATCATTTTTTTAGGTTGGGTGTGGGTGCATGTGTGCAATGGGGGAGGTGAAAAGGAGAGCAAACCAAATTCACAAAAAAAAAAAAAAAAAAAATTATATATAATATATATATATATATATATATATATATATATATATATACATATATATATATATACATATATATATATATATACATATATATATATATACATATATATATATATATATATATACACATACACACACACACACACATATATACACAACCAAAACATGAGACATGCAAGAAAGTCGTAGTACACTTATACCACCTGTGTGAGTGGAAAAAAAAAATTATTACAAACTGTAAAATCATTGTGCATACAATCAAACTTCAGTGAAATATGTGATAATGTTGGTATGACTTAGTAGAAATGTACATTTTCTGCTACATGTCCCTAGATCAGCCTGAAACCAGACCTCAGGGAAAACACTGGTTTGCTTTTAAAGACCAGTCTCCCGGTATCATATAATCCGGTTTTCTCCCTGCCGTGAGTAACTGAAATACCTGATAGTTACAGCTTGACACCACAGATCCTTTACAATAGGGCCAGTGCCATTACATAGGAGCCGAGTGACAAAATGTGCAAGCTCTGACTAGGGAATCATACCCAACAGCCAAGCAGGGACTGAGCTTTAAAGTGACCCTGTTGCTTTGCCCTCCATGAACAAAGCACAGTTCACCTTAAAATGTCCAGGTAAACTAGGAGAACCATGAAAATGTAATTCTGCAATCAACACTTGACAGGTTAGTGCAACATTGCAGGTTCTGTGAAACCTAAAAATATTCAAAGGCCATGCACAGTAGAGGCAACTAGATCTGGTTAGATCATGTTCCCGCAATAAATATTGTTTAAAGTGATGGGGGGGGCCTCAAAAAAAAAAAAAAAGTAGGTAAACACCAATCAGAAAGGTATAGACAAGATCAGGAGCAGGTGCTATGCTTAATCAGTTTTGTGTGCTTTTATGTGTCAGATAAGTGAGGAGAAAGATAGATGATCAGGAGCAGATTGGGGTTGATTTATCAGAAACAGAGTGCAAAAACCGATGCAGCCCCGCATAGAAACCAATCAGCTTCCAGGTTCTTTGGTCAAACCTTAATCATGCCGACAGGAGATTGGCCACCATGCACAGCTGCACCAAACCCTGCACTCCGGTTCTAGCAAATCAACCCCACTGTGCTTAGTGGAGCAAGTGGTGTTAATAGTAGGTCTGACGGTAGCTGTGACTTGGAACTTTGTAGATATAAAAATTCTGGATATGGGCTGCAGCTAAAGGTCTCCTATACATTTAGAGCAATAGGACGTTGCATAGCCGAGTCCTAGAACAATTCAAGGCACTTTTTTCTTCTTCTACAAAAGCCATGGTGTAGAAGACACTGGTTTCTCCCCATCTTCGAATAGCGTGGATGCATCAATGCGCATCAAATTATCATAGCTGCAGAATTCTTCACGCGATGTGCTCCAGTTATTTTCAGGCACACAACTCATTTCCTGGTTGGATTCATGGAGATCATAACTGTCCCAGAAGATACTAGGTGTAGCATCTATTCCATCTACATAGCTCAGTAAATCATTCAAGGAGATTTCTGCATCGCCATCATCCAGGGTTCGTATGGTTTCATTTCCAATCACACAACTATTTTTCTTGTTTGAAACATGGAGATCATAACTGTCCCAGACGATACTAGGTGTAATATCAATTTCTTGTACATAATTCAGTAATTCATACACAATTTCTGTATCATAATGGTCCTGTATGACAACATGTGAAATTATATCTACAGGAACCAAGAAATAGAAGATCTGTTGTGTAACCTGTGGCTCAGTATTAACCACTTCCCGCCTGGCCTATAGCCGATTTATGTCCGGGAAGTGGTTCTGAAATCCTGACAGGATGTTCCAGAACATCCTGCAGGATTTCATGCCGCGCGCGCCCGTGGGGGCGCGCGGCGATCAGTGATGCGGGGTGTCACTCTGACACCCTGCATCTCCGATCTCGGTAAAGAGCCTCCGGCGGAGACTCTTTACCACGTGATCAGCCGTGTCCAATGACGGCTGATCACGATGTAAACAGGAAGAGCCGTTGATGGCTCTTCCTCACTCGCGTCTGACAGACGCGAGTAGAGGAGAGCCGATCGGCGGCTCTCCTGACAGGGGGGGGTTCGCGCTGATTGTTTATCAGCGCAGCCCCCCCTTGGATCGCCACACTGGACCACCAGGGATGCCCACCCTGGACCACCAGGGATGCCCACCCTGGACCACCAGGGTGGGCAAATAATTTAAAAAGCCTGCAAAAAAAAAAAAAAGCATTAAAAAAAAAAAAAATATGCCAATCAGTGCCCACACATGGGCACTGACTGGCAACCTGGGAAAATCAGTGCTGCCCCACAGTGTCCATCAGTGCCACCCCACAGTGTCCATCAGTGCCACCCCACAGTGTCCATCAGTGCCACCCCACAGTGTCCATCAGTGCCACCCCACAGTGTCCATCAGTGCCACCCCACAGTGTCCATCAGTGCCACCCCACAGTGCCCATCCGTGCCCATCCGTGCCACCCATAAGTATCCATCAGTGCCACCCATCAGTGCCGCCCATGTGTGCCCATCAGTGCCGCCTATGTGTGCCCAGTGCCGCCAATCAGTGCCACCTCATCTGTGCCCGTTAGTACTACCTCATCGATGTCCATCAGTGCCATCTTATCTGTGCCCATCAGTGCCGCCATATCAGTGCCCGTAATTGAAAGAGAAAAACGTATTTACAAAAAAATTAAACAGAAAAAAATAAAAACTTAATTTTTTTTCAAAATTTTCAGTCTTTTTTTAGTTGTTGCGCAAAAAAATCAATAAAAAATAAATAAAAAAATAAAAATAAAAAAAATCGCAGAGGTGATCAAATACCACCAAAAGAAAGCTCTATTTGTGGGGAAAAAAGGACGCCAATTTTGTTTGGGTACAGTGTAGCATGACCGCGCAATTGCCATTCAAAGTGCGACAGTGCTGAAAGCTGAAAATTGGCTTGGGCGGGAAGGTGCGTAAGTGCCCGGTATGGAAGTGGTTAATCATGGATTCATTCTCGGCAGCCGTGCATGACAAGGCATCCCTTTCTAAATTCTGCAAGGTGTCCAAGCTTTCTGTTGATAAATCGGTGTAAGTGATTTCGGGACATTGTGAGTGCGCATCTGGTAGTGTAGGATAGTGATCAAAGTTTTCCCAATAATAGCTTTGATTTGGTGTAATAAACAAGGGAGAGTTCATACAACCAAAGAGTTCAACTGCAGTGTTCAACAAAACACACTTTAAGAGCTTGTTTGAGGACAAACGCTTGCCAAGTTTGTTTATCATTTGCCTTAAACGGTCCATGGTTTCCTTCAATGCTCTGTATCTGCCAACTCACATGGTTTAGGATTAAAACATGCACATCCAAGTATGCAGGTATTCAGGGTAAAGCTGTCCACATAGACCATCCTCCGCACCACCGCTGTCAGTCTGCAGTCGTGACTGGGAAGACTACCCTGCAGTAGAGAGATCTGAAAGCGAGGCTTAACAAGCTCGTGGAGCGCAGCATGCAATGGACGACGTAGATAGTACTGTGGAGGATGATGAGTTGGGAAAATGTGAGTTGCTAAATGTACCTTCATTAAATGTAACCATATTGCTACACTTAGAGGCACCTCTCTTCTCTTTTATACTCAGTTGTGACATGACGCCACTCTTATATCGCTTGTAAAATTTTGTTTGTCTTGCAAAACGCTCTCAAACCAAGTTACTCTTAAACCAAGGTTTTACTGTACATAGATTTGCAAAAAAAAAAAAAAAATGGGATAAAGGAATATTCCTGAATATTGTTTTATCTCATGGTTACTGCTGCAATTGTGTGAATGCATCAATGCAGTGCATGTTATCTCCGCTTGCATTCATGGAATGAATTTACCAAAAGTGTAAATATTGTGAAATATACAGCCTCATGCTACATAAGAAAGTTACATTTCATGCTGAATAAACTATTATAAATTATTAATGTATCTTAAAAAGAAAAAAACTATCTTTGGATAGATTTTTTACTCCAAAAAGCATTTTTTTTATTAAAATAAATCCGATTTAAATAAAATACAAATCATCGATTTTTATCCACCCCGATATGTGCCCAGATCAAAATTTCATGAATCTGGTTTACATCCACTTTAAGCGAAGATCACCAATCTACTCTATTAACCTGCAAGTCTGCAACCTTGAATGCCGAGATCTGGGTCTCTTTCCCAAACTTGCAATCTGCTAAAAACAGGAAGGCCCTCCTCATTTATTTGCTTTAGAGTTACGATGCTCCCCTTCGTGCTGCCCCCCCCTTTTTTTGTCTCTTCCTCTCTCTCTTCTTCTGTCTCTTTCCCCCTTTCTCTTCCTTCAATGATGGGAGGGCGGGGTGGTTTTGAACCAACCCATCCACCCATCCTGTTCGCAACAGGAGGACCTCAGTGACAGATATAGGACCTGATTATATGGTCAAGGAGCCATAGTTGAGAATAAGTTAGATTTTGTAGAAGGAACCAAAGGCCTTTGAACACGAGCATCCTGATGTCTTCCTTCTTTGCCACTTTGAGATACATCCCCCTTGGGAGATACGCAATAGATGAGATTGTCTAGGTGGATAGTGAGAATATTGTTCGAATTTTGTCATACATGTCTTGTTTCTATCTATGTCTCAAGTGTAGCAATATGTTGTAGCTCCTCTTGTATTCGCTTGTCATGTATGTTGATGATGCTGTTTTATCTGTAACGTTGTTCTCTTTTTCTCAATAAAGTCTTTGTGGAGGCGGAGGCGATTGGGTCCGTTCGGCAGCTGACTGGGGATGCTAGTGAGGGAAAAAAAAAAAAAAAAAAAAAAAAAAAAAAAAAAAAAAAATCGCCCCCACCCGTCCCCATAGCTCTGCTGGGCGGAAGTGACGTCAAAACGTCAGTCCCGCCCAGCGTCTTAAAGAAACATATTTTTTTTTGTCATTTGAGTCTAAATATGAGATCTCAGGTCTTTTTGACCCCAGATTTCATATTTAAGAGGACCTGTCATGCTTTTTTCTATTACAAGGGATGTTTACATTCCTTGTAATAGGAATAAATGTGATCATTTTTTTTATTTTTTATTTCAGTGTAAAAAAATATAAACTAAATAAAAATAAATAAGAAAACAAATTTTTTTTTTTTTAAAGCGCCCCGTCCCGACGAGCTCGAGCACAGAAGCGAACGCATACGCGAGTAGCGCCCGCATATGAAAACTGTATTCAAACCACACAAGTGAGGTATCGCCGCAATCATTAGAGCGAGAGCAATAATTCTAGCCCTAGACCTCCTCTGTAACTCAAAAAATGCAACCTGTAGAATTTTTTAAACGTCGCCTATCGAGATTTTTAAGGGTAAAAGTTTGACGTCATGCCACGAGCGGGCGCAATTTTTAAGAGTGACACTTTTACTCGGCGTAACATTATCTTTCACAATATATAACAAAATTGGGCAAAATTTCTTGTTGTCTTATTTTTTAATTCAAAAAAGTGATTTTTTTTCCAAAAAAAGTGCGCTTGTAAGACCGCTGCCGTCTCTACTCTCCTCACATTGTCAGCGTGAGGAAAGGAATGCTGATTAGAGTCCAGCGCCGTCCGCAGCAGAGGACGAACGATCGCTCGTCACTCTGCTGCCCCCCCGCCATCCTCGGTGAGGGAACCAGGAAGTAAAGCGCTCCGGCTTCACTGTCCGGTTCCCTGCGGCACATGCGCGAGTCGTGCCGCCCCTGCTGATTGGCTCCTGGGAGTCGAGTGTCCTGGGAGCCGAGTGTTCCCAGAACACAACGGGATGACGACGGGAGGTGACGTCTTGCCCGCAGTTTAGCCGAGACTGTGTGGCCGGAAGTGGGTGCAAATACCACTTTAGGGTGGAGCTCCACTTTAACATCATGACCAGCTGTGATTGGACACAGCTGATCACACAGTAAATGGCTGCTGCTTTTGGCCCTTTACCCTGATCTGTGATCAGCTGTGTCCCAAGGACACAGCTAGCGCACTGCAAGATGCCCTTCCAGAATTGGCTGACTGCACTGTAGGCGTCATTTGGATATAGCACGATCAGGAAGTGGTTAAGAATTTGTTTTTATATAAAATGCACATATTATTGAAAAAAATTAACTGCATTTATTATTGTTTTCACAATAATAAATGCAAAGCAATGCATCTGCCATCGTTGGATCAATGGGCTTTTGGGTAGAAAGGTGAAGGAAGCGTCAATGAACTACAAGTGTGCCAATTACCACACCCCTAATCCAGTGAGAACGTAAAGTCTATCTGCCGCGGTGGCAGATAGAACTTGTAGTTTACTCATTCACCATGAATGAATGACGCTGCTGTGCACCAATTTGTAATGTGGCAGTGGATGTGGGGGAAGAAAAAAAACGCACATGCCGTCACAGGAAGTGGGCTCCGGGGGTGGGAAGCAGGTGATTAAGAACATGTTATCAAAAACACATAACCATCAACCGAATGGTGAACTTTGCTTTTAATTTGGTGCTCTTCATATGGATAACACTAAACTGAGCATTACAAAGATTTTATATATTGTAAATCGCGGCCCGAAATCGCAAAAAGTAATACAGGAACTACTTTTTGAAATCGCAGATGCGGCGTCGCACTGATTAGGACAGTGCCATTGCCGACAATTGCCGCAGATTTGAGATGCGATTTGACATGTCAAATCGCATCTCAAATCGTTCCAAATCGTACCCAGTGTGAACCAGGGCTTTATTATTTTTAGGGCTGAAAATAATCTTTCGACACTGACTTGGGTGGGTGGCATTGCAGTAACTATTCTGGCCACATCACTAACGATCTCTGGATAAACAAGGATGGCTTCTTCAACAGTAAGTTTTGATGAGCGATCATACTTTTCAACTTCTTTTAGTGCTTTATAAAACTCCTGTTGGAATTTTTTTATTTGGACACTTACTGGTTCTCTAACATGCGTTCCCTGTAAAAGCAGAACACAACACTATGGAAAGTATAAGTATTGCCGCTCCTAATTGTGCGTTGCGTGCCATATAGTGAAGCACATGAAAAGCATGCTTCTTCACGGTCACTTAACGTGTTCGTTTTGCGGTTACGTGAGGCACTGCATGCATTGGTCTTTATTCTTACAGTAGAGAAGTCATTAATTATAACTTTTTGTGAATTGGGACATTTAAACTTGCTTTTTTTTTTTTTTTTTTTATTCCAATCTAAATTTAGTAGGAGTCGGAGTCGGTGCATTGTTTGCCGACTCCAGGTACCCAAAATTTCCCCCGACTCCACAGCCCTGCATTCAACTATTCTCAAATATGTATTGCTTCTCACTAGCTGCCAGTTTACTACCTTATCACTTTTCCCACCAACTAAGCATACAGTGATCACAACGACCTGAATGCCTTGTATATTGTTGTTCTATAGAACTGCTTTTACTGGAAGCAACCGATAAATTCATCAACTTGTGGTACAGCGGCACTCGTTAATTAGCTTTTGGACAATGGACAATCCACAACTTGTGGCAGGTGACGTGGCCAGTGGACAATCCGCGTTTTAAACGCCGTTTTTTGCGTTTGAAAACGTGTGTTTAGATGAGTTTGCATCTGCGTCTCGTGTGCATGGGGCCTTAGACCTATGGCTCTACAATCAGAAAAACCCATGCCAATATTGAGCTAACAGATTTTAACCTTTCCTTTTGAAAATGCAAGTTGCCTGGCTATTGATCCATTCATTATTGAAACAAATCAGTAGACCAATAGCTCTTACTTCACTCTGAATCTGCAGTCTAATGATCTTACAAGTACTGAATTTCCACGAAGGATACTTTTCCCTTATGTTCCAAGACTATCTGTCTAGATCAGGGGTATCCAAACTTTATAAACAAAGGGTCAGCTTATCATCCTTCAAGCTTTAGGAGGGGCCAGGCTGTGGCCAATGGGAGAAGAAAATTGTCCTAGTGCCAGTGAGAGGAATAGTGCCCCATCAATGGTGCCAGTGAGAGGAATAGTGCCCCATCAATGGTGCCAGTGAGAGGAATAGTGCCCCATCAATGGTGCCAGAGGGAGGGAATAGTGTCCCACTGAAGGTGGAGGGAATAATGCCCCAAGAGTCAGATGAAAGCAATCAAAGAGCCACATCTGGCCCATCACCTTTTCCCAGAAAAATAAATGCACACATTTATGCAGGTGCAAAAATATGTGCATTCATCTTTTTATTTTAACCACTTCCATACCGGGCCTATTTTGGCACTTCTCTCCTACATGCATAAATCATAATTTTTTTGTTAGAAAATTACTCAGAACCCCCAAACACTATATATGTTTTTTTAGCAGACACCCTAGGGAATAAAATGTCGGCCATTGCAACTTTTTATCTCGCACAGTATTTGCGCAATACTTTTTCAAACGCCTTTTTTTGGGGAAAAAAACGGTTTTGTGAATTAAAAAATAACAAAAACAGTAAAGTTAGCCCAATTTTTTTGTATAATGTGAAAGATGAAGTTACGCCGAGTAAATAGATACCTAACATGTCACGCTTAAAAAATTTCGCACACTCATGGAATGGCGCCAAACATCAGTACTTAAAAATCTCCATAGGCGTCCCTTATTTTATTTTTTTTACAAGTTACAAATTTAGAGTTACAGAGTAGGTCTAGTTCTAGAATTGTTGCTGGCGCTCTAACGCACGAGGCGATACCTCACATGTGTGGTTTGAACGGCGTTTACATATGTGGGCGGGACTTACGTGTGCGTTCGCTTCTGAGCGCGAGCTAACGGGGATAGGGGCGTTTACATTTTTTTTTTATTATTTTACTCAACTTCTTTTATTTTTACACTTTTTTTTACATTTTTTTTATCACTTTTATTCCTATTACAAGGAATGTAAACATCCCTTGTAATAGGAATGTGTGTGACAGGTACTCTTTATGGAGAGATGCAGGGTCAATAAGACCACACATCTCTCCTCCAGGCTGGAAAGCATTAGATCGTGAAAAAAAATTCACCGATCTAATGCTTTCAGCCGCGATTGCGGCTGTGTCTACATTCCGGGACCCGGGCATGACGTCATAATATCGCGCCCGGGCCTCCGACGATCATAGAGATAACTGGTGACCATCTGGTCACCAGTCTACTCTATGGTTTCCATCGGACGCCAGCGGATCGTTTCTCCGGGTCTCCGATGGCACGGGAGAGCCCGGAGAAGCACCGGATGGCGGCGGGAGCGTCCCCTCCCGCCGCCTATAAGAACGATCAAGCGGCGGAACCGCCGCTATGATCGTTCTTATGGTGCAGGGATTCGCCGGCTGAAGAGATGGATATCTGAATGATGCCTGTAGCTGCAGGCATCATTCAGATATCCCCACTGAAAGTCCAGGACGTCATATGACGTCCTTGGGCTGGAAGTGGTTAAACAGGAGTGTGCAAAGTACTGCACTCTCCTTCAGCAGATTGTGGGTGCAATGTCAGGCTCCTGTACAGTCTCCCTTCAGCTTTCAGCCTGTAAGTATGAGGTTTTTGAATTTACAGATTCCTGTGAATAAAATGACAGCTGTGCGGGCGATGTATTCAAAATGTGACAGCAGGTACGGGGAGAGGATCCCCTGCCTGCTGTCATGGGAAAGGGGAGGAGGAGGGGATGCCGGGGAGGTTGCTGAATGTGTTAAACCCTAAATACCGGTGTATAATGCAACATGCTCAGAAAGGTGAACTTTAATTGGGACATTTCAACAGGGATGCAGACAGCATTTACAACATAAAAGTTTTAACCCTGCCTCACTGTATTTAAAAACAAAATGCAAAAACTTTTTGAAGGTTACTGCTCTCCTTGAAGCACTGCAAAGCCACCATGCAGTATATACCCCGATTTCTAAAGTCTGCAGAGTAGGCATGCTGACAACATATTTATATACAACAGCAAAAAAGTTGGGACATTTTGTAAAATCTACAAAAAAACAGAACGCAATGATTTGCAAATCTAACAAATCCTTATTGTATTTGCAATAGAAAACACATTAAATGTTTGACTACTTCCAGCCTGGGCACATTCTGACATTTCTCTCATACATGTAAAAATCAGCATCACTTTGACAGAAAATTACTTGGAAGCCCCAAACATTATATATTCGATTATAAGGCCCCATTTCCACTGGCGTTTTTACAGCCACGTTTCTGAGCGTTTTTTACAGCTTAAAAATGCCTGTCCATGTTATTCTATGGCTTCATTCCCACATAGGCGTTTTTGAGCTGCAAGTGGCATAGACGTTTTTGAGCTGTAAAAAAAACGCGGGACCAGGGCGTTCTGAAGCTCCAGAGTAGAGCTGTAAAAACGCCAGACATTAAACGCTCAAAAACGCTTAAAAACACGCGAAAACGCTCAAAAACGCGACCGCTGCATTTTTAAAGCTGCAGCTCACAAAAAAAAAAAAAAAAAAAAATTTTTTTTTTTTTTTTACAAAATAAACATGGACAGGCGTTTTTAAGCTGTAAAAAAGGCTAACAGTGGCTGTAAAAACGCCAGTGGAAATGAAGCCTTACTTGTGCACATTTCTTTGCTAGATTTCCACACGTTTCTCAGACTTAAAACTAGGGTTGTCCCGATACCACTTTTTTTAGGACTGAGTACAAGTACCGATGCTTTTTTTCATGTACTCGCCGATACCGAATACCGATACTTTTTTTTAAATGCAGCCACGTGTCCCCAAATGCAGCCTTGTGTCCCCAAATGCAGCCTTGTGTCCCCAAATGCAGCCTTGTGTCCCCAAATGCAGCCTTGTGTCCCCAAATGCAGCCTTGTGTCCCTTAAGACAAAGCCAAGTCAATCCCCCCCCTCCCCCCGCTGCTGCCGACATCTAGTTACTATGCGCTAGGGCAGGGGTATCCAAACGTTTTACTTCGAGGGCCGCATTATAAATTTCACAGATATTCACGGGCTGAATTATTTCGAAATTAATCCTCCGCCAAGAAATAGAATAGAATTTGAAAGGCTGCTCTCAGAGCCCTGAGCCTTGTGCACTAGGGCTAAACACTTAGAATTTCCTCATACAGTACATCTGTGTCCCCATCAGAGACTCCCTGCCCATTTCTGTCCCCAGCAGAGTCTCTCTATACATCTGTGTCCCCAACAGAGACTCCCTGCCCATTTCTGTCCCCAGCAGAGTCTCTCCATACATCTGTGTCCCCAACAGAGACTCCCTGCCCATTTCTGTCACCAGCAGAGTCTCTCTATACATCTGTGTCCCCATCAGAGACTCCCTGCCCATTTCTGTCCCCAGCAGAGTCTCTCCATACATCTGTGTCCCCATCAGAGTCTCCTTACACAATTGTGTCCTCATCAGACTCTGCCTGCACATTTGTGTCTCTATTTAAAGCCACCCCCACACATTTGTGTCCACATCAGAGACCGTCACACACTATTCTCAAAGCCACCTCCCCACACCCATTAAATACCTTCCTGCCCATTTGTGTCCCCATTAGAGCCCCCACACGTGTATCCTAATCCGAACCCCCCCCCCCCTGCACACTTATGTCGCCCATCAGAGCCCCCCATCCTTGTGTCCCCTACCAGAATCCCCCTCCCACATTTGTGTCCCCACCTGAGACTCCATGAACAACTATGTCCCCATCATAATCCCCTCTAAATATGTGTCCGCATCAGAAGCCCCCCAAACACTTGTGTCCCCTATCAGAGTCCCCCTCCCACATTTGTGTCCCCACCAGAGACTCCCTGAAAAACTGTGTCCCCATCTTAATCCCCCCCAAATATGTGCCCCCATCAGAGTACCCCCACACTTGTGCCCCCATTAGAGTCCCCCCCCAAAACACTTGTGCCCCCATCAGAGTCCCCCTAAACATCATTTGTCCCCATCATAATCCCCCTGAATATGTGTCCCCATCAGAGTCCCCCCAAATACTTGTGTCCCCATTAGAGCCCCCCACATGTGTCCTCTATCAGAGTACCCCCAAACACTTGTGCCCCCATCAGAGTACCCCCACACTTGTGCCCCCATTAGAGTCCCCCTCCCCAAACACTTGTGCCCCCATCAGAGTCCCCCTAAACATCATTTGTCCCCATCATAATCCCCCTGAATATGTGCCCCCATCCTTGTGTCCCCTACCAGAGTTCCCCTCCCATATTTGTGTCCCCACCCGAGACTCTGTGAACAACTGTGTCCCCATCATAACCCCCCCTGAATATGTGTCCCCATCAGAGCCCCCCTTCATTACAGCTCCCCCCTCCACACTTTTGTCCCCCATCACAGTCCCCCCTTCTCTTGCATCCCCACCAGAGCACATTTATTTTTCCTTCAGTCTCTCTGCGACATCCTATACTTGCCGTGTAGATCTGTGTATGTTACCGCTGATGCTCCTCTGAAGGGCTGGCTGTACTGCAGATTTACTGCTCTTCCCGACTCCCACTCGGCTCTTACACGTGCACGATGTATGTGACATGACAGCGTTAAGTGCACTGAATTTACCTGCTGGTGTGAGGGAGGAGGAGCCGCTCGTCTGCACTGAATGAATCTGAACTTTGTCGGGTCACTGGAGTTGCGGGACTTGCCCTGCACAGCCATCACTGCCTGTCAGTATACAGAGAAAGCCCTGCAACCCGAGCAGAGACCGTCCCTGAAGTGAGTCTGATGCCGGATGTGGCCCGTACTTTGGAAACCCCTGCGCTAGGGGAACACAACAGCTGTCATTTGCATTTGAATAGCTGGGTGTTCCCCCCGCCGCGCTGTCATGTATGGCCCCTCCCCCTTGCCCAGAAACTTTGATAAACAGGTCACCCGTCGTATCAAAGTTTCTGGGCAAGGGGGAGGGGCTATACATGACGGCGCGGCGGGGGAACACCCAGCTATTCAAATGCAAATGACAGCTGTTGTGTTCCCCCAGCGCATAGTAACTAGATGTCGGCAGCGGTGGGAGGGAGGGGGGGGGTTGACTTGGCTTTCTAAGGCGGCAGCAGCTCTCCTCTCCCCCATACGAGGACTGCTCTGCTCCGATACTAGTATCGGGACAACCCTACTTAAAACATTCCGCTTCTTCAGGAGCTAGAGGGCTCAAGATTTATTCATTAGAACCCATATAACAATTTACAGAACAGACATTTATCGCATGATGCCGGAGGGGGAATCCCTCACCTTTACAGAGATGGGAAACAATGAAGGCTGCCCTGCGACAGCCCAGGTAGGGACTGATAGAAAGGGGACTGACAAATTTTTACCAGGGCGCTTCGACAAAACTGGGCTGCCCACGGCTGGAATCTCGTCAATCTTGCATTAATCAGCTGAAATTCAAGACGCCTATGGCAGCCGTTGCTTTCGTACAGTATCACACTTATGCCATGGGTCACATCGCATGTGATTCGCACCGCATTCCTGAGAAAATCACACGCAATTCTGTGTGGTGCGATTTGACCCCATAATTTTGTGTGGCTCAAATCGCACCGCATGAAAAAAAAAAGGCGCAGGAACCTTTTTTGCAACAGTGGAATCGGATTGCATAGGTGCTCATACACACGCGATCCGATCCTACGACTTGCTTTTGGGGTGTCGTTACCTTTCAATTGACACCCGCAGTAGATCGCATGAACACGAACTGCGATTACTGTGCGATGTGGGAAAAGCAGCGATTTCCGTGCATTTCCCGCATCGCCTTACACTTGACATCTCTAACCAATAAAAGAAATAAGCAGCCAGGTGAAGAGATTGGTGCAACATTACATGATTTCTAGTTATACGACATTTAAAGGAGTATACAAGACTAAAAAGAAAGGTAGGTGTGACGAAGGGGTCCTGCGCGGCTCCGAAACATTGCACTTTCCTTTGTGATCTCTTTCATTAAAACTGATGAAAATTGTCGATCCATGGTGTGCTGGCGAGTATGTACGCGCTTGTTAAAAGGAAAGGTAGGCAAGAAAGAATGAAGGACAAGCAAATGCAAACACTGACTAAAAGTCGATTTACTAAAGCATCACGTACCATAAACAACTGCCACCTCTCTAAAGGACCATAAACACGATCAGAAAATTGTATGAAAAATACCGCTATCCAAGCCATTGTACGATAATCTGGTCGTTGGTACACAGCTTTCCAGAGCCGGTCAGGACAGGTCATGCAAAATTATCCGATGGGACAAGCAAACCTTTTTCTCGCACGATACCAGATCGTACGATTCGATTTTCATTAAAGGAGTTCTCCAAGCTAAAACTTTTAACCCCCGCTGTGCCCGGGCTGTAAAACTATACAAAAAAAAAGTATCGCCGTCCCGTTCTCCGGTCCCGGTCTCTTCCACTTGCTGCGGGTCGGTGACTCACAGTGCGCTCAGCCTATCAGCGGCCGCGACATTGCTGCACCCCCATCACAGGAAGCCCTTTATGCCAGGGTCAAGGACATTGAGATAATGGAGAAATTGACGGCCAGACTGAGAGACAGACTTGACGACCATGACAGTGTCTGGGAGCAGTGGCGCTCTCGGGAGGACCCACCCTGATCCGGCGGTCGACATTAGGAGGTACCTCTGCCCCTCACTTTGCTGCTTATTTGGTCTCCCCCCCCCTTCTCTTTCTGTTCCTCTCTCTTCCCTTCCCACTTCTTTAAGTATAATTAAAGTGTGTTATGAAAAGTTGAATGAGGCTTCAGTCTCGAGGCACTGTATGCTACATATTCCTCTAGAGACATTGTTACTATAGTTAAAGGGGTGGTTCACCCTAAAAACTACTTTTTTTTATTAGACTGGCCCCCCACATTACAATACGATTAAGGCTATTATTATTTTTTTTGATGCTGTACATACCTTTGTACAGCATATTCACCCGTTGCTTCGGGGTTGCGAGTCCCGCGGGAGTGGGCGTTCCTAACATGTCTGATTGACATATTGACCAAAAACGAGCTCCCCCTGTCGCGTAAGCCGGGGGCGAGTCGGCGCTATACAGCGCATGCGCATCGCCGTTCGGCTCCTTTAGCCAATCGTGACGCAGCTTACGCGACGGGGGGGGGGGGGACGGGGGAGCTCGGTTTTGGTCAAAATGTCAATCACAGACATGTTAGGAACGCCCACTCCCGCGGGACTCGCAACCCCGAAGCCACGTGTGAATATGCTGTACAAAGGTATGTACAGCATCAAAAAAAAAAAAATAATAGCCTTAATCGTATTGTAATGTGGGGGGCCAGTCTAATAAAAAAAAAAGTAGTTTTTAGGGTGAACCACCCCTTTAATCTGTGTGATGCCATGGTTTACAGGAGGACCCTTCTTTCAGGGTTCTGACATTTGCGTACTAGACGATGTTCTCGTTTTAATTCAGCCTATGTCTACTTGCCATTTTTGTACCACTGTTCTGCTGTTTTATTTTTCTAAAAGATCAATAAATTGTTATTTAACCACTTCCCTACCGGCCCATAGTAAAATGACGTCCACAAAGAACTTCTGCCGTTCAGAGTGGACGTCATATGACGTCCTGGGCTTTCCGGGTGGATATCTGAATGATGCCTGCAGCTAGAGGCATCATTCAGATATCCTTCTCTTGTGCCGGCGATTCTGCACAACGTAAGAACGATCATAGCGGCGGTTCCGCCGCTAGATCGTTCTTACAGGCGGCGGGAGGGGACATCCCCCCCCTCCCGCCGCCATCCGGTGCTTCTCCGGGCTCTCCCGTGCCATCGGGGGCCCGGAGAACGAATCGTCCGGCGCTCGCAGGAAGCATAGAGATGACTGGTGACCAGACCAGGCCTATTCTGGCACTTCGGAGGACCCGGGCGCGATGTGATGACGTCACGCCCGGGTCCCCGTAAGTAAACAAAGCTGCGATTGCGGCTGCTAAGCAACCACAAGCATGAGATCGGTGAATTTTTTTTCACCGATTTCATGCTTTCCAGCCTGGAGGAGAGATGTGGGGTCTTATTGACCCCGCATCTCTCCATAAAGAGTACCTGTCACACACATTTCCTATTACAAGGGATGTTTACATTCCTTGTAATAGGAATAAAAGTGATAATTAAAAAAAAAAAGTGTAAAAAAAGAAATAAATATATAAAAAAAAAAAAGAAATAAAAATTTATTTTTTTAACGCCCCTGTCCCCGGTAGCTTGCGCGCAGAAGCGAACGCACACGCAAGTCCCGCCGACATATGTAAACGCCGTTTAAACCACATATGTGAGGTATCGCCGCGTGCGTTAGAGTGCCAGCAACAATTCTAGCACTAGATCTCCTCTGTAAATCTAAACTGGTAACCTGTAAAAAATTTCAAATCGTTGCCTATGGAGATTTTTAAGTACCGAAGTTTGGCGCCATTCCATGAGTGTGCGCAATTTTAAAGCGTGACATGTTAGGTATCTATTTACTCGGTGTAACATCATATTTCATATTTTACAAAAAAATTGGGCTAACTTTACTGTTTTTAAATTTTTTTAATTCATGAAACAATTTTTTTCCCAAAAAAAGGCGTTTGAAAAATTATTGCGCAAATACCGTGCAAGATAAAAGGTTTCAATGACCGTCGTTTTATTCCCTAGGGTGTCTGCTAAAAAAACATATATAATGTTTGGGGGTTCTGCGTAATTTTCTAGCAAAAAAATTATGATTTGTACATGTAGGAGAGAAGTGCCAGAATAGGCCTGGTATGGAAGTGTGTATAACTGCCCGGTATGGAAGAGGTTAAAAAAAAAAAAAAAAAAAAAGAATTTTTGTAACTTTAGTAACCTCTTCACTTTTTATATAAGACTACTGTAGTTTAAAAAAAAAAAAAAGACAATCATTCATCCGATAATCTCATCTTGTGTACCAGGCAAGACATCAGCTGCAGTCATGTGCTCACCCCCCCCCCCCCCCACGTACAATGCAAGGTTAAAAGGCCTGCACTGTACATAACGACAGCAAGTGACAGCCCACAGTCTGGAACGTCAACAAGAAGAGAACAGCACTGGAGGCTGCTGAACATAGTGATAAACCTTGTCCCTGCACCCCTAAAATACATATCAAACAGTATTATCTCTCCCCCACAACCCCCCCCCCCCCCAAAAAAAAATGTATCTATGGTTATTTGGATAATATAGGATTGCATACTGAGTCCATGCTGGCTGGAATATATTATTTGGATTTATTTTTTTAAAGGGGTGTTTCACCCTAAAAACTACTTTTTTTATTACACTGCCCCCCACATTACAATACGATTAAGGCTCTTATTTTTTTGATGCTGTACATAGCTCTGTACAGCATATTCACCGGTGGCATCCGGGTTGCGAGTCCCGCGGGAGTGGGCATTCCTAACATGTCTGTGATTGACGTTTTGCCCAAAAACGAGCTCCCCCCGTCGCGTAAGCCGTGTCACGATTGGCGAAAGGAGCCGAACGGCGATGCGCATGCGCAGTATAGCGCCGACTCGCCGTTCGCCAACCGTGACGCGGCTTACGCGGCAGGGGGGGGAGCTCGTTTTTGGGCAAAACGTCAATCACAGACATGTTAGGAACGCCCACTCCCGCGGGACTCGCAACCCGGATGCCACCGGTGAATATGCTGTACAAAGCTATGTACAGCATCAAAAAAATAATAATAGCCTTAATCGTATTGTAATGTGGGGGGCAGTGTAATAAAAAAAGTAGTTTTTAGGGTTTACCACCCCTTTAATTATGGTGGATATTGAAATATGCCTGGTAATTGGGATAATATGCTTTGAATGTTTTTCATAAATAAATGTGTTTTGCTTTGTTTGTACATCGATGTCATTTTTCTACAATGTTTTAATGTATTGGATTCACTAAAGGCACTCTAAGTTGTTATACTTTTTTTTCCGCAGAGCTTAGTAAATGTGGTGAAGCTCCGCTGATTTCCATCATCCAATCATGTACCAACAAAAATGCCGTTTTATTTTTCCTTGCACCCGGTATTCTTTACAAAATGAAGCTTTATTATTTACTGAGGGCAGTGAAAGCGTCGGCTGTCTTAGCTAGCAGCCAAAGAAGGGGTTAATACCGCCCATGTAGCACCACTGTCGAAGCGCTTTGGCAGCGGTGCCCATTAATTTCAATAGTCAGGGGCGTTTTAGAAATGGTGTATACACCACAAAGACGCTGCTTGCAGGACTTTTAACGTCCCGCAAGCGCACCGCTCCAGTGTTAAAGCACTCAGGCTTTCACACTGGAGTGACAGGAGAGGCGCTATTTTTTTTACACTAAAGCGCCTCAGTGTGAAAGTGGCATAAGGAAAATGAACACAACTGCACTTGCAAAGTGAGCAGTCCATTTGCCTTTAGAAAATCAACTCCAACAGGGTCTAACCAAAATGATATACCGCGATATCTAATTTCGTTCAATGTTTAGCGGTTTCTCATCTTTATCTCCAATAGGGGGTACTTTTTTCTATACATACATATTTATATGCATCAGTCATGACATTATGACCACATTTTTTTTTTAAATAAACATGTCAGACTTACCTCCTCTGTGCAGTTGATTTTGCACAGAGTGGCCCCAATCCTCCTCTTCTGGGGTCCCTCAGTGGCACTCCTGGCTCCTCCTCTTCTTGAGGACCCCATGGAGAGCGTTTTTCCCCTTTGGGAAAACTCATGGGGGGGCACACTGCCATGTCCTGCGCCTATTGACAGATAGGAGGACTCTGCCCCACCCCTGTCATTGTATTTGATTGACAGCAGCGGGAGCCAATGGCTGTGCTGCTATCAATTCATCCAATCAGGACCTGAGACACTGACTGGAGCTAGTGTGCTTGTCTCCATTGCTGGAAAGACCGGGTTCAGGCAAGTAAAAAGGGGGCACAGCTGCCGGTATTCAGTTTATTTACTGTTATTGGTCATTATGTTATGGCTGATGGGGGTGTGTGTAATATATATGTGTGTGTGTGTGTGTGTGTGTGTATTACACACACACAGAGATAGATGTCGATATATATTTATATAACAGTGTATGGTGGTGAGCTGTGTACTGAGTCTAAGATGAGGGTGACCCATCCTCTGTATACACTGTTAGTATATGGAGGTCCCTGTATACAGTGCCAGGCCTGATCTCTTCTCTCCATACAGGAGATAGGGGGTCTCCATACAGGGGAAGGGATCTCTATCCCAGCCTATAATGGTGGCCCGGTCCTCTCATACCTCCTAACATGGCGGCCATCCTGCTTCGGGCTCTCCATCTTCACATGGGCAAGGTCCGGTCTCTTGTGGCATTCTGAGGTCCGTGAACGGCTGGCGGTTACAGACAGAAACGGATCTCAGCTCGTGACAACAGGACCGCGCGGCATGCTGGGTAGGCAGGGAAGCCTGGGAGGGGGCGGGGCAACGTCGGAGCTGTGCTGCTGAGGTGAGCTTGGCGCGGCTGCGTGTGCCCGCCGGGAGATCGGGAGCGCGCGCACAGCAGTGGTCATGGTGATCCCCGGAAAGAGATCAGTGAGTAGAGCGGGGGGAGGGGAGTACTTGGTGTGTACAGACTGGCACCTCATGTGCCCCGCTACATACTATAGAACTGCAAGTCCCAGCATTCTGTGCCACCAACCTGTATCCCTCAGAAAAGTTCTATCCAGACAGAGGCTGCTGACCCTTCATAGTCACATAGAAAGGCATACAAGTCACTCAGAACTAGAACAAGTTTGAATGTTGCAGAGCTGAGGGGTTGAAGGAAAAGTCTTCTGTGTCCCCACTGGGAGATTTCCCTTCACTTCCTGTCCCATAGCCACAACAGGAAGTGAGAGGAAAATCTTTACTTATACCTGCTGCCACCCACATAACCCTTATGTGCAACGGCAAAAGGTTGGGCTGTAATGTCCTCAAGGTGCTGGTATGTGTCACTGAGCGACTGATGTGTCTGTGCTCAGACCGAGCTGTCCAATGATCAGTATCCAGCGGGACCAACTCCCAATCCTGTGACAGCCCATCACATGATCGCCGATCCTTCCCGCCCCTGGGCATTCACAACCTTTTACCCCCTCCCTGCCCAGGCCAATTATTAGCTTTCAAGGCTGTCGCATTTAAAATGACAATTGCGCGGTCATGCAGCACTGTACCCAAATCACATTTTTATATATTTTTTTCACACAAATAGAGCTTTCTTTTGGTGCTATTTAATCATCTCTGGGGTTTTTTTTTTTTTTTGTTGCAAAATAAACAAATTAAAAATAAATAAAAAACAATTCCATAGTTTATAAATTTGCAAACGGGTAATTATTCTCCTTCACTGACGGGCACTGATAGGCAGCACTGATTGGCACTGGTAGGTGACACTGATGAAGAGGGAATAATGGGCACTGATAGGCAGCACTGATGGGCAATGGTAGGTGACACTGATGCGGTGGCACTGATAGGCAGCACTGATGGGCAATGGTAGGTGACACTGATGCGGTGGCACTGATGGGCACTGATAGGTGACACTGATGAGGAGGCACTAATGGGCAGCACTGTTGAGTACTAATAACCAGCGTCAATTCACAATTGTGATTGGACACAGCTGATCACATGGTAAAGAGCCGCTGATTGGCTCTTTACCTCAATCTGTGATCAGCTGTGTTCGGAGGACACTGCCATCCAGAGCACGCCGCCCGATCACGGGACACCATCATATGACGGCATCCCAGAACTAGCCGGCCGCACTGTAGTCGCTATATTTGGCAAGTGGTTACAGGGACGCTGGAGTGGGCCTGAACTGGTTGGGAGCCTGTTCACACCACATGCAGTGCAGTGCTTTTTTTTCCTGTATTAAAGCATGGAAAGAAGGTTATATGGGTTCCAGGGGCAAAGTTCACTACAGCGCAATGCCTTCCAGTGCCAGAAAATGCTGTTTTATTCATGCACAGAACTGTACTGGAACATAAAAAATGCATCGAAACCCAGTATAGTGAACAAAAAAAAACAGATAAAAGGAAGAAAAATGCATCTGGAGTGTATGCGGAAATGCATCAAAAACGCACCAAAATCAAAAAGACACGTTAAAAATAGCGCAAAAATAGCGCATGCAGATAAGCATTGGGAACAGATCTGGAGGACGTTTTTGTGGTGTGAAGGGCACTTAAAGGGGTTGTAAACCCTCGTGATTTTTCATCTTAAAGCGGAGGTTCACCCAAAATGGAACCTCCGCTTTTTGGAACTTTCGCCCCCTCCGGTGTCACATTTGGCACCTTTCAGGGGGGAGGGGGTGCAGATGGCTGTATAAAACAGGTATTTGCACCACTTCCGGGTATAGACTCCTGTGGGAGTCAAGCCCCTTTGCGTCACCCCCCCTCCCCCGCTGTGTTCTGGGAAACACACGGCTCCCAGAACACAGCAGGGACCAGTGAGGACGGCGCAGCGCGACTCACACATGCGCAGTAGGGAACCGGGAAGTGAAGCCGCAGCGCTTCTCTTCCCGATTCCCTCACCGAGGATGGCGGCGGGGAATCCGAGAGACGAGTGGTAGCTCAGCTTCGGCTGCCGACGTCGCGGGCGACCTGGACAGGTAAGTGGCCATTTTTTAAAAGTCAGCAGCTGCAGTATTTGTAGCTGCTGGCTTTTTAAAAAAAAAATTCCGGTGAACCTCCACTTTAATGCATCCTATGCAAAAATCTTCTTCCAGTGACCCCCTCCCCCCCCCCCCTTTTACTTCCCTGAGCCCTGGAATTTCCTGCAGCGGAGACGCACTCTTCCTCTGCCCGGGGTTCTCAGCTCTTAATTGGATAGATTGATAGCAGCACAGCCATTGGCACCCACTGCTGTCAATCAGATCCAATGACCCGGGGGGGGGGGGGGGGGCAGGGGCCGAGTCATACACCCGGCGTCTATGGATGCCGAATGCAGGACTCGGGTGTGCGCCCGCAAGGTAACCCCCCAGGGGAGCCCTTCTCCTAGGGGGTTATACAATGCAGGGAGGAGCCCCTGAAGGACCCCATAAGGTGAGGATCGGGGCCACTCTGTGCAAAACTAACTGCACAGTGGAGGTAAGTATTACATGTTTGTTATTTAAAAAGAAATATAGACAGAGACAGACTCTTCCTCCAGTTCCCTATACTTAGAAAGGACTGGACTTTCAGGGGTGGGGGGGGGGAGGAACTGTCAATGGACTACGAGTGTGGCATCTACCGCTCTGTTCTAAAGGGCGGAGCAAAATGCATTGGGGGGGGCCTTTGACAGTTCTGGAGACCTTACTTACAGAAGGATATTGATAACGAGTACAGAGACGGGTAACAAAAATGGTGAAAGGTGTGGAGAATATAAAATATCTAGAGCGCCTTCAGGAATTTAATATATACAGTCTGGAGGAAAGAAAGGAAAGGGGAGATATGATTGACACCTTTAAAATACATCAGGGGGATGAATAAGGTTCAGGAAGGCAGTTTTTTCCATATGAAACCAAAATCAAAAACACGAGACATGACCTCAATCTAACTGGAGGGAAGTTCAAAACTCAAAGTATTATTTTACTGAAAGGGTAGTTTGAGGCTCGGAATAAACCTCCATGAGAGTTAGTGAGATAGTTAACAGAAAATGGCGCCAAACATGCCTGGGACAAACATAGATCTATACTAGTTAACAGGAAAAAATAAATAAAAAAAATCAAGGACAAAAACAAAACTTATGCCGCGTACACACGTTCGTTTTTCCAACTTCATCATTAAAAACGACGTTGCCCACACACCATCGTTTTTAAAAAATGATGAGCAAAGCGTGGTGACGTACGACGGCACTCTAAAGGGGAAGTTCCATTCGCCTTTGGGCTGCTTTAGCTGATTCCCTGTTAGTAAAAGACGATTCGCGCTTTTCTGTCTGTTACAGCGTGATGAATGTGCTTCCTCCATTATGAACGGTAGTATTACCAGAACGAGCGCTCCCCTCTCATAACTTGCTTCTGAGCATGCGTGGGTTTAAAACATCGTTTTAGCCCACACACAATCATTTTTTACAACCCGAAAAAATACGTTTAAAAATGCAGCATGCTCAAATTTTTTTTTTGTCGTTTTCAGAACATGAAACACGATGTGAAGCCCACACACGATCATTTTAAATTAAGTTTTTAAAAACAATGTTTTTTTCCATGCCGAAAAACAATCGTGTGTAAGCGGCATTACATTTTTTTTTTTTTTAAATGGGCAGACTCGATGGACTACTCAGTCTTTTTCTGCCGTCACTTTTCTGTTCTATGACATCTACTGCACTGGGGTTCCACTGAGAACTACAAGTCCTTCTGCTGTGGTAATAGACAGGACTTGTAGTTCATTCATTCACAAGTCTCTGCCCACACAGCCACACCGACAGCTGCTGCAGGGGGAATTGTTGGGGGGGGGGGGGGGGGGGTGGTGGTGGTGGTTGGAGCCCTACACACTGTCCCAGAAGGGGGCCTTTATTTTACGGCTTATCAATTCTCATATGTGTAGGCTGCATTCGTTTTCTTTTTTAGTCATTCTTTCCTTTATTTTTGTCTGTCGATTCAACCAGTAAGTTGGAAGGAAGGAAGAAAAGGGTTTGCTGTAACTGCTTAGAAAGTGTTAGCTGGAGTTTGGCGTAGATTGTGAATCCCACCATCCAGGAGCAACATTTTGTTTTGTTTTTTCTGACTGGATGGCTGTTAGCTCGGCGGTCTCCCCTTCTGAGGAAGATCTGACACCTGACTCCTGGATTTCCTGCCATATCTTATGGGCTTGCCTGTTCTCCTTAATCATAATATAATTGTACCCTAATTGCTGGAGGAGTCAACTTCTGAAACCCCCTGAGCATGTGCCCTGTCTTCCAGGGTCATAAATCCAACTCAACAGGGGAAGAAGTCTCAGGACCAGAAGAAAAAGTGACCATTCAGTATGAATAAGGCCGGTTATACACAGAGCTTATTTCTTTCATGCAACTCAAGAAATTTACTCGATTTCCCCCCATCAACACAGACAGTGCTCACAGGGGAATCCCTCCTGCCGGGCAATTCTCTTCTCCTGCCAGGGGAAGCCATCTCTGCTGGGAGAAGACAGTGAATATTATTAGAGGCTATACAACCTGCTAGCGATAATCGCAAGAGAATCTGGCAGGCTGGTTGTACCCAAGTTGAACGATTGATCGATCAACTTGGTACATTCAGCCGGCCCATTAACGGTTCGAATCTCGGCCAATTCAAACTGTGTTTGGCTGGCCTAAGCCAAAAGCGGAGCTTCTCTATACTCCTTCAGCGTTCTTCAATAAAGGTGCTGGGTGAAGCCAAGGTTGAGGTTGGAGGGGGAGGGAAAGATTTCCCAATGTATTCATTCTTGGGAAGAAATCCTTGAGTCAAAACCTAGAATCTGTAACTCTTCCTCCGTAGAATTTTTTTTCTGACCAAACCTTTAAAGGATCCAAAGAGAGTGGCTGCTCTGATTAATGGCATACAGATTTTTGCCCTTCAAAGAGAAGTATGTTTTTTTTTGTAGAATCATACTTAACTCTGTGGATGCTGCATCGTTCCTCTTCTCATAGAAGCAAGCAATCGAACATGGCCAATGGCTGCCTGTCGTTTAGCATCTCTCCTGCTCTGCTCCTCTGTGCTCACTGAGTTGAGCTGTGGAGGGACGTGGGGCGGCCGTCTCAGTGGCTCACTGAGAGGCTGAGACTGCCATCAGTCCAGGCACCTGGAGAATCCAGACTCCCAATGTGGGGATGACGCGGTGCCTGACGCGGAGAGCAGACTTCAGACAACTCTCTGCTGAAAATGGGTCACAGAAGTGCAAAATTAATTGCATTCCTGTGACCCATAGGAGAAGTCCGGCCAAACTAGCTCAGGCTGGACTACTCCATTCAGAGCATAATTGCTCCTGTTCAGGAAGGTAACATTTTCAGGGATTTCATGTTATCCTCGTGTAAAAACCTGAAGAAGCTGAACAGATTTCTACTTTACAAAAAGTTCAGGATGGAGAACATTGTCAGTCCGCATGTCCCTCCTCAAAGAAGTTTTTATGATCATTCTTGACTTGCAAGACAGTTTTTTTGATCTCAATAAGACCATTCACCTACTCAAGGTTGCAACAATATTTCATAAGTCCTAGGACATTTTTCTTCTATCCTTCTGTGTTGATCCTAAGAACCTACAAGAAGAAAGCTTCCACCCTTTGAATATTAAAGGATGTATTCTGAACTACCTAGAGCAGTGATGGCGAACCTTGGCACCCCAGATATTTTGGAACTACATTTCCCATGATGCTCTACTACACTGCAGAGTGCATGAGCATCATGGGAAATGTACTTCCAAAACATCTGGGGTGCGAAGGTTCGCCATCACTGACCTAGAGGCTATCAAAGATTTGAAAGGATCCAATCATCTGTTGGTCCTATTTACAGCTCCAAAAATGCAGGCCTCCAAAGCAACTATTGCTAGATGGATTAGGCAAGCTATTCCATTAGTTTACTACAGGAATGTCCAGCCTGCGCAATCCCCCCCCCCCACTCTACCTCCCCACACATCACATATATAGGCCACTTTCACACCGGCGGTTCCTCTTGCAGCTCTCATTGAGAAGGTGCAGCCGCTGGCCCCGTTTACTATAATGAGAAGTCCTGATCTGCATACTTGTTTCTTGCAGTGACTCAGAAAACAATGGAACCAGAGGATCTGAAATAAGTCACACAACTAGCATTTCTAAAGGCCTGTGTCTACAGACTTTTAGCTAAATTCATGTAGACCTGCCTAACGTTAGGCAGGCGTAGCGTATCTCATATACGCTACGCCGCCGTAAGTTAGAGAGGCAAGTGCTGTATTCACAAAGCACTTGCATCCTAAGTTACGGTGGCGTATCGTAAATGTGCCGGCGTAAGCGCGCCTAATTCAAATTGTGAAGAGGTGGGCGTGTTTTATGCTAATGAATCGTGACAAGTTTTTGCCTGAATTCAGCCCTGAAACAGAGCTAATGACGCACAGGACCCCTCTGCAGCCGCCCTGGAGATACAGTGGGGAGAACAAGTATTTGATACACTGCCTATTTTGCAGGTTTTCCTTACAGAGCATGGAGAGGTCAAAAATCCAGAAAATCACATTGTATGATTTTTAAGTAATTAATTTGCATGACATATGTATTTGATACATCAGAAAAGCAGAACTTATTATTTGGTACAGAAACCTTTGTTTGCAATTACAGAGATCATACATTTCCTGTAGTTCTTGACCAGGTTTGCACACACTGCAGCAGGGATTTTGGCCCACTCCTCCATACAGAGCTTCTCCAGATCCTTCAGGTTTCAGGGCTGTTTCTGGACAATATGGACTTTCAGCTCCCACCAAGGATTTTCTATTGGGTTCAGGTCTGGAGACTGGCTAGGCCACTCCAGGACCTTGAGATTCTTCTTACGGAATTTGAAAAAAGTGATTGGTGTATCCTCTATTGGATCCGGCACCTCATCCCTAGGAAATAGTATAGGGTTGTGAAAAATGAGGGGGATTATAACGGTGCCTTAAACAAGTCACAAAAAATTATAATCAAAAACCAAAATAAATGCAACATTTTATTAATAGTATAAATTGTTTAAAAACATAGACAATGAACTAGAATTGACATTGATTATCACAGTATCCCGACATGTTTCGGCAAATCGTTGCCTTCTTCAGGGGTGTACGAGTCAATCAGTGTATTAGTACAATCTATTGAAAAAATATATACAGGTAATTAATACAGATTATATAAATGAATGTATCATAACAAGGCTACTTGTTACTTCTTATGGAGCCACTCCTTAGTTGCCCTGGCTGTGTGTTTCGGGTCATTGTCATGCTTGAAGACCCAGCCACGACCCATCTTCAATGCTCACACTGAGGGAAGGAGGTTTTGGCCAAGATCTCCCGATACATGGCCCCATCCATCCTCCCCTCAATACGTTGCAGTCGTCCTGTCCCTTTGCAGAAAAGCATCCCAAAGAATGATGTTTCCACCTCCATGTTTCACGGTTGGGATGGTGTTTTCGGGGTTGTTCTCATCCTCCTTCCTCCTCCAAACACGACGAGTAAAGCTTAGACCAAAAAGCTCTATTTTTGCACAGGCCCTTTTATGAAAGTTTTTGCGATTTTTTTGTGATATTTAAATATCAGCTATTGATTGTGCTTTTGCACTGTTTTTGTGATTATTTTTTAATTTTTTTCTGGTTACCAGATTTTGAATGCTATTTGCACTTATTTTGTATTGCACATTATCGCATTAGCACTTTGGTAGTTTATTTATTTTCATTGATATTGAGTAAGCGCCACATTATTTACTTGAATTTATACGTTCTATCTTGTTTCTGGTGAACCTTGACCTCCTTTCTCCTCCCATGAACTTCCTATTTAAGCCACGCCTTTGCACCTCCTGTTTGCCAGGTTATTGTGCTGTTCAGCCAAAATCTTGCGGTCCTGCTGCCATCCATATCTTAACTACCACTCCATACTGACCTTGGCTTGTTCCTCCAACTACACTTCCACTTGATCCCAACCTGCAACCACTTCTTACCGACTCTTGGCTTTTTAAAGTGGTTGTAAACTGCTGATCTTCAAAAAAAAAAAAAAAACCTGCAAGGCAATGGCATAATATGCTAGTATGCATTGCATACCAACACATTATGAAATACTCACCTTGGAGCGAAGCCCTCCAGTGCTGTAAAGTCACCACTGAGAGGGCTGATATGATCCCCCTGTCTTTCTTCCAGGTTCGCGAGTTCCAGTGCTACGATTGGCCGGAGCCGCGATGACGAGCCCTCAGTTCCAGCACGAAGCTCTGAAGTTCCGGCAAGGTATGCCAGACCTGCAGAGCGCATGCGCCAGTAATGTCACTGGCTGCATGCAAGGGGCATATCTCCAAACTGTGCACTTTTAGGATATTCATTTAACCTACAGTTAAGCCTTATTATAGGCTTAGCTGTAGGTAAAAATTACCAAGCAGTGTTAACAACCGCTTTAATGACTACGCTTCTTCTTGATCCCTACCTTCTACATGTGCTACGGAATCTCAGCTCCTGGTGGGGCTATTCTGAACTCTGCGACCTGGTGTTAACATGCAGTGAAACCCATCTCCACCATCCGGAGCTGTGGTGATTACCGGATAGTGCTTAGATCCTGCACCTTGGGTAAGCCTGCGTTGGTTGCAACCTCTCAACTGCTATAGCTACTGGTCTCAGAGCCTGACCCCTGATCGTGTCTGAGATTGCAAGATTTTAAAGCTGAAAATTTGTCATCTTAGTAGTTGGTGCTTTCATACCTTACAGCCATATGCTTTTTGTTTTATCACTGAGAAATCCGGTGTGCATTATTTTGAGTGATGACATAATTATGTTGCCACTCGCTTTAGTGGGCGAACCTAGGAGTCTGGCACTCCCGGTCTGAATTGCCCACTGATGCATTCTTTGATTAACATTCCAGGAGTCTCCTGGTCTGTCACAGCTCTCCATGGAGAGTACACAGAAGGGAAAGGGGCACAGCTGGGAGGTTCACAGGTGGCCGAACAGGCACAGTCCGTCCAATAATTACATAAAAAATGTACCTGTCCTCAATCGCAGACATTCATTACAATTCCCACTGCATGATGGGAATTGTGGTTTCTCATAGGTGCGATGTGAGAAAGCAATGATGTGATGTACATGCCCAGATTTGCACCTCCTCCCAGAGCTTGTTGGAGTTGTTATTTTATGAATTGGAAAGATGACATCACCGATATTACGGTCTATTTTTCTCCTAAATGGTAAGGTTTATAAATTGGCTCCTAAATATAGAGATCCAACAAAATTTTAGCAGACAAAAATTGTGTTATTGTAAGGGCTTACCTTGAGTGGAGTCCATTTTGCAGGTTTGTATGCTCACCCTTACAAATACACACAGCCCACAGTAATAAGGTAAGACACTACCTGGGCTGTGAGTCTGTGCACGGGGGCTTGATAGGGATTTGCCAAGTATAGCCGTGGTCCAGGATTCCAGAGAGAGTCAGGTAAGTACTGACGGAAAGTTCAGGGTTGCAGACAGGAACCAAAGACAAGTCCGGGGCACAAGCCGTGGGTCAAGGGCTGGAGAAGGCAGAGAAAATCCAAAAGTACAGGCCGGGGTCAAAGGGCAGGAGACAGCAGCATTCCAGGGTACATAAGCCAAAAGGGTCAGAAGCCGGGGTCAGTCTTGTAGGCTGAAGACAACCACAGGAACACAGGAACTGTTGGCACAGACAGGACCATCAGAGAACAATGAACTGACACCTGCCTCATAGTGAGGCAGGGCTTTATACCCTGGTTGATTAGGAAACCTGCCTCAGCTGGACCAGGATAAACAGGTGCAGATTGCAGGGGGAGATTCAAAGACAGGCAATCAGCACATAGTTCAGAACCAGGCTTTGATGGACAGCAAGCAGAATATGAACTTGAGAAGTGGCTCAGAGGCAGAGACCTGGAGCAGCAATGGAGAAGTCCTGGGTTCAATCCCACCCAGAGCCACTTGGGGCGTGACCACGCCTCGCTGTCTGTTTGGCACGGTAGCGATCGTGACAGTTCCCCCCCCCTTAAAAACGCCCTCCGGGCGTTGGAAGGAGCTTCCTGATAGACACAGTCTGTAATGTCCAAACCACCCTCTTCACTAGAGTAGTCAAACACATCGTCCGACAGGAGAGATATGTTGCCATAGGCATCCATGCCATACAAACAGTTCTCGTCCAAACCATGAGGAAACAAAGCACCAACGACAGAGTCCGAAGACTTTTTCTTTTTCTTTTTGGACTTTGTTGCTTTTGAAGTTCTGGTAGGGGGTGCACTCACTGCTTGTAAAGCTTGTTCAAACACTGCTAGATCCTGCTTACAGACCATAGTACCATTCGAGGCATATGTGCAGTCAGGTGGAAGAACTTCACTTGGGGACACCGGAGCTGGAACTTCAACCGGAGACACAGGAACTGGGGACACTGGAGACACAGGAACTGGGGACACTGGAGACACAGGAACTGGACCTGGAGACACTGAAACTGGAGACACTGAAACTGGAGACACTGAAACTGGAGACACTGGAACTGGAGACACTGGAGCCAGAACTGGGGACACTGGAGCCGGAACTGGGGACGCTGGAACTGCAACTGGGAAGGTAGGTACAGCAAGCTGAAGAACAGGTGCATCGGACAGGACAGTAGTCACCGGAATGTCAGACTGGGGCAAAGGTACTTCAAGCTGCATAGCAGGCAAAGATTCTGGGGTAGAGAAAAAACTCCCAATAGTACCCACCTGAAGAACCCTTGGCCGAGGTGGGCGAGTTGGGCAGAGAGATATAAGGTGCCCACTAACACCACAATAAAAACAAAGTCCATAGCCTCGCCTCCGCTCTCTTTCTACCTTAGATAGGCTGGACCGGATGGCCCCGATCTGCATGGGTTCCTCATCCTCCAAGGTAGGCGTGTGTGCATCCACAGGAGCGTCAAGGCTATGTGGTGTTGGAGCTTCATGGCTGGGCACATACAGAGCTTCATACCTTGGCACATGCTGGGCTGGCTTGGTGTCATATCTGTACTGGGAACTCCTGTCCCTGGATACTCGTAGGCCACGTGAACCGAGAGCAGACTTGGGAACACTGGTTCTCTTGGAGACAGGAATGTATGAGTCCAGAGCAAACATGAAAGTTTCCCAGCTGTCCAAGACTGGACTCTTTTCCTGCAACAACTGATGAGCCCATGATTTGATTTGCCCTGTGAGCAGGTTGATGGAAGCGCGAACCTTAACAAAGTCTGTGGCATAGGTCTTAGGTTTAAGAGTAAACAACAGCTCACAATCCATCTTAAAGCACGAGAAGGATGCACGGCTACCGTCAAACCTCTCTGGCATCACAACAAATGGCTCAGGATATGCTGGTTCCGGGGCTGGGCGTACTGTCCCTTTAAGCAATAGAACTTCTTGCTGTAGTTCAAAAATGGTATGGCCCAGACTGGAGACTTGCAAAGCCAGGGAGGTGAGCATTTTGTACAACTCTGCGGACTCCATGTTATTGGTCAGTTCATTATGTAAGGGCTTACCTTGAGTGGAGTCCATTTTGCAGGTTTGTATGCTCACCATTACAAATACACACAGCCCACAGTAATAAGGTAAGACACTACCTGGGCTGTGAGTCTGTGCACGGGGGCTTGATAGGGATTTGCCAAGTATAGCCGTGGTCCAGGATTCCAGAGAGAGTCAGGTAAGTACTGACGGAAAGTTCAGGGTTGCAGACAGGAACCAAAGACAAGTCCGGGGCACAAGCCGTGGGTCAAGGGCTGGAGAAGGCAGAGAAAATCCAAAAGTACAGGCCGGGGTCAAAGGGCAGGAGACAGCAACATTCCAGGGTACATAAGCCAAAAAGGTCAGAAGTCGGGGTCAGTCTTGTAGGCTGAAGACAACCACAGGAACACAGGAACTGTTGGCACAGACAGGACCATCAGAGAACAATGAACTGACACCTGCCTCATAGTGAGGCAGGGCTTTATACCCTGGTTGATTAGGAAACCTGCCTCAGCTGGACCAGGATAAACAGGTGCAGATTGCAGGGATATTCAAAGGCAGGAAATCAGCACATAGTTCAGAACCAGGCTTTGATGGACAGCAAGCAGAATATGAACTTGAGAAGTGGCTCAGAGGCAAAGACCTGGAGCAGCAATGGAGAAGTCCTGGGTTCAATCCCACCCAGAGCCACTTGGGGCGTGACCGCGCCTCGCTGGCTGTTTGGCACGGTAGCGATCGTGACAGTTATCGGCAGATAAAAGAAAAGGTGGCGGTAATGTGATTTTACCGCGCTTTTGTGTCGATTTTACAGCGATTTTTACTGCAATTCTGAGCAGATTTTACCACAATTTACTGTGCTTATGGTGTGTTTTTCATAGGTCACATGACTCAAAAAAAAAACGCATCAAAAGCCTAACACTGGTGCGTTAATGATGCATTCTTGCTGCATTTTTAAAGCATTTGAACTGGAAGATGCGTTTTTTTTTTTTAACTGACCAAAAATGTTTTTTCATTTCATTTTCGGTTTCAGCACCAAAATTTCCATTCGGTGCATCTTTACCTAAATGTTTATTGTTTTAGATAGGTTAGTGTACACATTGTTCTATTATTTAATTTTTATTTTTTGCATCCCAAAGTTCGACTTTAATAAACAAAACTTTAAAAGAGTCTTATACCGAAACCTGCAGGCATTTTTTTTTTGCCAGAATATTAGAAAAAGTGCCCAAATCATCCTGTTTAAAAAAAAGTCCTCTTATTCCTACTGGGGTCCTATATTTGGCAAAAGCACAACAGGTGTAAGTGCTCATAAGTTCATACAAAACTCAGCTGGGTTCTGCTGTCCGATAAGGCATTTTAATTTGTGGTAGGTGATAAGAGCTCTAATAAACATCCCATAACGTACTGTCATCTTTTACTAATGCAGCATATAAACCCTGACAAAACACCAACCTCTTGGGGGCTCTTTAATCAGAGAAAGATCAGGCTGAGGTTGACCCTTTGCTCTCATATGGCTCTACAAAGAGATTGCGTGAATTGTCTGTTCTTGATTGTGATAGCATCATGTGTCTTTATTTTGTACAGTCTGAAACATTTTAAAATGTAAATTCTAACTACTCTCAGTAGATACATTGTAGGTTAGCTCACACTTTTATTTTCTTCTTTTTTTTTTATGGACAGCAATATTTTTTCTCTGCCTAAATCCTAATGAAATTGGGATTTTACAAGCTACATACCAGAAATGATACCTACATTAGGACAGAAAACCACAATGGCCTGCGTTAAAGCAAACATGCAGACCCTGTCAAACTTACAAGTCCCAATGACACCGATGTCAAGTTACTATAGAATTTGATGAGGGGCGTCATTTAGGATGTACAAATCGAATGCCTCAAAGGGGAAATGCAGATTGTTTGTTTTAAAACAATGGAAAGTTGTCAAAGCTGTTTCTTTGTAGTATATGTTTTTAACCATTTCACCCCTCCCACATGGATAGACAAGAACAATTTTTACATTTCTGCTATGGGCCTGTTTATCCAGTGATAACTTTGTCATTCTTTTAAGTTGTACCGGAACTTACAATGTGCAGATTTACTGTGTTATAGGGAACATTTTTGAAATGTTGAATGTACCTAAGGAGTACCTTGAAAATGTTTTCATTTTTGTATTAAAGTGATTGTAAACGATAACCTTTTAAAACAACCTATTCAGTTTAAAATAGAAATGAAAGGCAAAGCATCTTTGTATAGATAAAAAAACAAAACATTATAAATACCTTTTTTTTCCCTTTTTTAATTTTTTTTAATAAGTGATCACATTCCCTCTGTTCTCAGCTGCATAAGAGCTGGGGGAGGAGAAGCAGCAAGAGAACTTCCCAGTAAATGGCTGTGCAGGAGGGTTGTTTCAGGACAAGTCTGATCATTGGAGGAAAACACACTGAGTTCCCAGCATCGCTAGAGAACTGACTACCGTGTGCTCTCCTGCTTAGTGTGGTAATTGTTTAGTAGGAAAACAAGGGGACTAGTAGGAACACCAAGGATTTCACATAAAAGGAAGAACAAAGAGAACAGGATACTCTCTCATACAAGCAGAGCTTTTTTTCTCAGAAAATAGGTGCAGGAACTCAACCACGACCCGTTCAGATTTCACAAACAGTATAAGGGTGTTAAAGGGGGCATTAAATACCAGGATTGCATTACATACAGAGTGCAGTGTTCAGGGGAGTTACACACAGAGTGCAGAGCTGTCACTTGTAAACACAGAAACCAGACTTCTGTGTTTACAAGTGATTGTGGTGAGCAGGCATCAAAGGGTCTGAGCAAAAGGTAGTGGAACTGAGTTCCCCCAAGTTCCCCCTGAAAAAAAGCCCTGCATACAAGTACATGGTACAGTGGCCACATATCAGAAATTTGAAGTGTTGGGTAACAATCGCTTTAAATTCTTCCTAAAAATAGCATTGCATTTTCTGGTAATCGAGGATGCCTAGGCTGTCCTGTGCCTACAGACTTATAGCTGTATATCTGGCGTGTGAAATATAAGGCACTGCTTCCTTTGACTGTCGGTCTCACTAGATTTCAACTGAGATTTGGTGATGTAACTATTTTTCTGCCTACTATAGGCTCTGACATGAGGAAACAAAGCCCTCTACAAGATGACTGCCTCCACTCAGAAACAGTACTAAACAAGTGAAAACGAGGAGCTGGATTCAAATTACCTGTAGATTAATCTGATTGTGATAAGGCAAAGTGGCTTTGGTAAGGCTGCCACCTAACGAAGGCAGGGAGTCCCAAAAGCAGGAGGTCCAGGTTTAAGATTCTCATGCACAAATTCCATGCATGCACTTCTTTTGGTGCGATCCAGTGCGATTTCAGCCTATTCAAGTGATTGGACTATAAATGGCAACCACACTGAATCACACCGGAAGGTGCAACACAGTCCTGTGCGATTCTATTGGGAACGCTGCATAATCAGGGAGACCTTATCAGTTAAATAAGCCAGGGTTTGACAAACTTGCTTGGAATCTAGGAGCCAGCTAAAAAAGTTAGGAGCCAGAAAACGCGCCCCGTCCCGCCAAGCTCGCGCACAGAAGCGAACACATCTGTGAGTGGCGCCCGCATATGTAAACGGTATTCAAACCACACATGTGAGGTATCGCCGCGATCGTTAGAGCGAGAGCAATAATTCTAGACCTCCTCTGAGTGTATTTTTTCCCCAAAAAAGTGCGCTTGTAAGACCGCTGCACAAATACGGTGTGACAGAAAGTATTGCAACGATTAGCATTTTTTTATTTGTTTTTTATTTATAACGGAGAGACCAGCCCACTACACGATCGCCATTTTATACTCTATGGTGTTAGAATAAAGAAATATACATAATGTTTGGGGTAGGGAAGGAGATGACAGTGAAATCAGTAAAAAAACACACATTAGAACTGCTGTTTTACTTGTAATGCCAACGGCCACCACCAGATGGTGCCAGGTCACAGAAGGCAGCTTGGGCCTTCATAAGGCTGCAAAGCTGTGGCCTAAATTACCGGCTGTCGCGGGCCCGCCGCAAATTACCGGCAGGTGCGGGCGCCAGGTCACAATTTCTTGTCGCAATTGCGACCAGGCGCCCGGATTTTGTCGAGGCCTGAAATAAGTTACATATATCTTTACAAATTCTACATAAAAAAAATAGTTTTCAAAACTGTAACATTCTTTGACAAGGTATTTTCTCATTTTCACATGTATAAATTTGATGTCATTTTGCTGTACACACGTGATTGTTTGTCACGTTTTTTTAATGTTTGTATGAATCGCGAGTCTGTTTGTTACCAAGAGTATATGCGTGACAGTTCATGGTTATGGCAACTGGTGTATGTATTTGACAGTTTTGTTGATCCACAACAATTTTACAATGACAAATTCACAAATAGTGACACAAAAAAAAAGGATTTTTTAGTTTTAGTTTTGGATCGTTTTTATTGCTGTCTGTGCCCCCATTATGGAGATCCAAATGAAAAAAAAAAAAGTTTTGCCTATAGTGCTACTTTAACTGTGATTCCCCTTTGTGAGGAGCCTCACCTTCAGCTTACGCTCTTTCATCTCAGATCTACTGCTGCTTGACTTAAAATAGAAATCTTCCTTTTCTCTATCCGTGTAATAGTTATATATATTTTTTTTAAAGTATACCCATAATCAGAATTCACTACAGTTGGTATTTGTGGCAAAGGTGGTGGTTTGTGTTAGAGATGCACTAAAAGTTCAGCGGCCAAAAATTGTGTTTTCAGGATTTTGCAGATAAAGAAAAAGGTTGGCGATAATGGTGCCAAAAACGCACGCAATTTTACTGTGCTTATGGTGTGTTTTTCATGGGGCATGTGACTCAAAAGCCGCATCAAAAAAGCTGCATCAAAAATGTAGCACAATGTATTTAAACTGGGAGGTTTTGGTGCATTTTATTTAACTGACCAAAAATGCCTTAGGCAAGATTTTTACCACCACAACGGAAGCGCAACAAACCAGTGTAAAGATATACATAGAATTTAAAGGGATGCATTTTTCTTGAGCTTTTCTTGCTCTAAAGGTGCCGACAATGGTGGACAATATATTCATATGCATTTAAATTCATAATATTAATTAAAAAGTCGAATATAATAAAATGTTATAATATATACAGTTGTGGCCAAAAGTTTTGAGAATGACACAAATATTAGTTCTCACAAAGTTTGCTGCTAAACTGCTTTTAGATCTTTGTTTCAGTTGTTTCTGTGATGTAGTGAAATATAATTACACGCACTTCATACATTTCAAAGGCTTTTATCGTCAATTACATGACATTTATGCAAAGAGTCAGTATTTGCAGTGTTGGCCCTTCTTTTTCAGGATCTGCAATTCGACTGGGCATGCTCTCAATCAACTTCTGGGCCAATTCCTGACTGATAGCAACCCATTCTTTCATAATCACTTCTTGGAGTTTGTCAGAATTAGTGGGTTTTCGTTATTCCACCCGCCTCTTGAGTATTGACCACAAGTTCTCAATGGGATTAAGATCTGGGGAGTTTCCAGGCCATGGACCCAAAATGTCAACGTTTTGGTCCCCGAGCCACTTAGTTATCACTTTTGCCTTATGGCACGGTGCTCCATCGTGCTGGAAAATGCATTGTTCTTTACCAAACTGTTGTTGGATTAAGTTGCTGTTGGAGGGTGTTTTGGTACCATTCTTTATTCATGGCTGTGTTTTTGGGCAAAATTGTGAGTGAGCCCACTCCCTTGGATGAGAAGCAACCCCACACATGAATGGTCTCAGGATGCTTTACTGTTGGCATGACACAGGACTGATGGTAGCGCTCACCTTTTCTTCTCCGGACAAGCCTTTTTCCTGATGCCCCAAACAATCGGAAAGAGGCTTCATCGGAGAATATGACTTTGCCCCAGTCCTCAGCAGTTCATTCACCATATTTTCTGCAGAAGATCAATCTGTCCCTGATGTTTTTTTTGGAGAGAAGTGGCTTCTTTGCTGCCCTTCTTGACACCAGGCCATCTTCCAAAAGTCTTCGCCTCACTGTGCGTGCAGATGCGCTCACACCTGCCTGCTGCCATTCCTGAGCAAGCTCTGCACTGGTGGCACTCTGATCCCGCAGCTGAATCCTCTTTATGAGACGGTCCTGGCGCTTGCTGGACTTTCTTGGGCACCCTGAAGCCTTCTTCACAAATGCAGTGGAAATGTTTTCTATGGGATTAAGTTCATTTTCATGGCAAAGAGGAACTTCATCTGATCACTCTTCATAACATTCTGGAGTATATGCAATTTCCCATCTCAAAAACTGAGGCAGCAGACTTTGTGAAAATTTGTATTTGTGTCATTCTCAAAACTTTTGGCCATGGCTGTATGTGTGTGTGTGTGTGTATGTATGTATATGTATGTGTGTATATATATATATATATATATAATATATATAGATTTTTCTAAAAACCTGTAATTTTCCATTTTGGCCAAGTGCATCCTGCATTTTCAGTTTCAGCACCAACATTTTTATTTGGTGCACCCATTGTTTGTGTATAATAAAATTTAGGGAAGCATTTGGCAATAGAGGGATTTTAGTGTGTCCACCCATTCAGGAGTCAGCCTGCCACGTTGATCCATTGCAGGTAAAACACATGTACAAGCTACATTAAAACCAGTCTACCAGGATGGGGAAAACAAAGTGCTTAAAAGATTGTGAACACTAGTTGTATTGGCCAAACTTTCATTGTTAGAAGGGGTGATGAGGGTAACTGACAGCCTGTAACACTAGTTTTTAGCTGTTAACCAGTGTTATTTTTACGTCAAATTTAGTTTTAGTCAGTCTTTTAACTAAAATGCCATTTTAGTTTTAAGGCCCGTACACACGATCAGATTTTCCGACGGGAATTGTGTGATGGCAGGATGTTGTCAGATAATCCGACCATTTGTACGCTCCATCGGACAATTGTTGTTGGATTTTCCGACAACATATGTTGGATAGCATGCTTTAAAATTTTCCCGACAACAAATGTGTGATGTTGGATTTTACGATCATGTGTACACAAGTCCATCGGAAAAAAATTCAAAGTACAAACACGCATGCTCAGAAGCAATGCTAACCATAAGACAATATTAGCAGAAGTTGCCCAAAGGTTGGCGCTAAAGAGCTGAAAAAACACATAGTTTCTGTTTGTTGGATGACAATTCTTTGCCGTTTGTATGCAATCCAAGTTCACGGCCAACGCCCTTCGGACAAAAGTCCTATGCTTTGTCCACGGAAAATCCGATCATGTGTAAGAGGCTTCAGTCGTATTTTAGTCAACTAAAATATGCAGTACATTTTAGCCAACTTAAGTCGAATGGGTTTAGTTAGGATGTAATTCATTATTTAAGCATTTTTCTAGAATTGCCAAACTCATTATAAACTTCTTGAGTAAAAATCTGATTACATGTTATTTTTATGGTATTTAAGTTTGAACGTGCACTACAGACACAGATTTAGAGCCGGTTCACACAGGGGCGACTCGTCAGGCAACTTAGCCGCCTGACAAGTCGCGCTCCGTTCTGTACTATGGAACCGTTCTAATAGGAGCGACTTAAGTTGCTCCTACTTAGAAAAAGGCGACTTGGAAAATACAGAAGTCATTTTCCAAGTCGCCTCTGAAGTCGTGTGCACATCGCCTTGCCAAGTCGCTCGGCAAGTCGTGCTGCCCATGTGTGAACCGGCTCTTAGCCGTTGTTATATATAACGCCTTAAAAAAAAAAAAGTTTTATAAACAAACAAAAATATTGCTTTTTGACAAATAGAAGTGCAACTTTAACCACTTCCAGCCCAATATCTGAATGATGCCTGCAGCCACAGGCATCATTCAGATATCCATCTCTTCAGCTGGCGAATCCCTGCACCATAAGAACGATCATAGCGGCGGTTCCGCCGCTTGATCGTTCTTATAGGCGGCGGGAAGGGACGCCCCTCCCGCCGCCATCTGGTGCTTCTCCGGGCTCTCCTTTGCCATCGGAGACCCGGAGAAACGATCCGCCGGCGTCCGATGGAAACCATAGAGTAGACTGGTGACCAGATGTCACCAGTCATCTCTATGATCGTCGGAGGCCCGGGCGCGATGTTATGACGTCACGCCCGGATCCTGGAATGTAAACACAGCTGCAATCGTGGCTGAAAGCATTAGATCGGTGAATTTTTTTTTCACGATCTAATGCTTTCCAGCCTGGAGGAGAGATGTGGGGTCTTATTGACCCTGCATCTCTCCATAAAGAGTACCTGTCGCAGTGATTCATATTACAAGGGATGTTCTAGCACTAGACCTCCTCTGTAACTCTAAATTTGTAACTTGTAAAAAAGAAAAGTAAGCGACGCCTATGGAGATTTTTAAGTACTGACGTTTGGCGCCATTCCATGAGTGTGCGCAATTTTAAAGCGTGACATGTTAGGTATCTATTTACTTGGCGTAACTTCATCTTTCACATTATACAAAAAAATTGGGCTAACTTTACTGTTTTGTTATTTTTTAATTCACAAAACCGTTTTTTTCCCCAAAAAAAGACGTTTGAAAAATTATTGCGCAAATACTGCGCAAATACTGTAAAAAATAAAAAGTTGCAATGGCCGGCATTTTATTCCCTAGGGTGTCTGCTAAAAAAACATATATAGTGTTTGGGGGTTCTGAGTAATTTTCTAACAAAAAAATTATGATTTATGCATGTAGGAGAGAAGTGCAAAAATAGGCCCGGTATGGAAGTGGTTAAAATCTAAAAAGAAAAAAACTCAGTTGGCTCTAATGCCATTGCAAATATTACCTGAATATATTATCAGAAATAAATATTAACCGATTAAGCCCCGGACCATTTGGGTGTGTAAAGACCAGGCCACTTTTTGCGATTTGGCACTGCGTTGCTTTAACTGACAATTGTCGTGCGATGTGGTTCCCAAACAAACGGTTTTTATTTTTTGCGCTATAAACAATAATAGAGCGACAATTTCGAAAGAAAAGCAATATTTTGTACTTTTTGCTATAATAAATATCCCCAATTTTTTTCTCAGTTTAGGCCGATATGTATTCTTCAACATATCTTTGGTAAAAAAAATCGCAATAAGCGTATATTGATTGGTTTGCGCAAAAGTTTTAGCGTCTACAAAGTAGGGGATAGTTTTATGGCATTTTTATTATAATTTTTTTTACTAGTAATGGCGGCAAATCTGCAATTTTTATCATGACTGCGACTTAATGGCGGACACATCAGACACTTGACACATTTTTGGGGCCATTGTCATTTTTACAGCGATCAGTGCTATAAAAATGCACTGATTACTGTAAAATTGGCACTGGCAGTGAAGGGGTTAACCACTAGGTGGCACTAAAGGGGTTAAGTGTGCCCTAGGGAGTGATTCTTACTGTTAGTGGGAGGAGCTACCAGTGACACGTCACTGATCACTGTTTCCGATCATGGGAAACAGTAGATCAGTGACGTCACTAGGCAGAACAGGGGAATGTCTTGTTTACAAAAGCATCCCCCTGTTCTGCCTTTTCCGACCACAATTGGCAAGCCACTACGGCCAGTGTCCAGGCCAGTCAGGGTTTGGGATAGTCCGGCCTCAGGCCCAAGGTTAGATAGATACGCAACAGAATGTCTGCGCAGAAAATTGTGCAGTATGCAGCAGAAAAAAACAATGGTGTTAAAGCGGAGTTCCAACCACAATTAGCATTTTTTAAATGTATGTCCTTTCATCCTGCGTTTTTATAATATAAATCCGGTCACTTACTATTTTACAATCCGCCACCGATCCGCATAGATATTCAAAAAAGATTGTTTATAAAACTATGTCTACACTAAGGATGAGCTCCGGCGTGTTCGCATAGAACACGTGCAGCGCCCGCCAGGAAGTGTGCACGGCGCTGCGCTAATAACAGCCAGGGAGACATTTCACGATCCCTGCAGCCGAGCATCGGGACAATGTCTCCCTGGCTGTGATTAGCACAGCGCCGTGCTCACTTCCTGGCGGGCTCTGCACGTGTTCTATGCGAACACGCCGGAGCTCATCCTTAGTCTACACCGTTGTAATTTTGCTTGTGGGCATTGTGAAGCCTACAAGCACTTACTTCCTGGAAATCTTGGATGGGGAGTGATAATTGGACAGCGCACTGCATCCTGGGAAATGATGACACACATTTCCCAGGAGCATTAGAGGGAGATGATGTCAGTATCCTAGGTGATTTCAAAGGCAGATTTCGTGGGACCGCATAGCAACAGGCATTTCCAGATGAGTAAAAAAAAAAAAAAAAATTTCTTTTTACTTTTTTAGGTCTAATAAGCACAATAAGGAAAAAAACATTTTGGGACGGAAACTCCACTTCATTGAGTTTATATTCCACCATGTGGATGGCTGTTAGGAACAGGCGGAACCGGCTGGCCATTATCCCGAAGGCATTCTCTACAACCCTCCGGGGTCTGGCCAGCCAGTAATTAAAAACCCTATTCTCCGTGGTGAGGGTCCTCTGGGGAAACGGCCTCATCAGGTGTGGTCCCAGCCCGAAAGCTTCATCCGCAACAAACACAAACGGTAGTCCCTCCACGTTATCTTCATCCGGTGGCAGTGCCAGGCCACCAGTCTGGAGATGTCGGGCAAACTCCGTTTGAGCGAATACTCCGCCATCGGACATCCGGCCATTCTTCCCCACGTCCACATACATAAACTCCTACTGTGCCGACACCACCGCCATCAACACAATACTATTAAAACCTTTATAATTATAGTATGACCCCGAACAGGGTGGCGGCACTATGCGGACGTGTTTCCCATCAATTGCCCCTCCGCAGTTAGGTAAGTCCCACCGCTGGGCAAAATGGGATGCCACAGTCTGCCATTCCTGTGGCATTGAAACTGTGGAGTCAAACAAAACTACAATGGAGCAGACAAAAAAAAAACAATTTTCAAACAGACTAGGCTAGGTGTGTTTGGGCCAAGGATAGCATGCTGGAGAGGTTAGTGAAGGGAAATATGCATGTAGGCCAAAAACGGAGCATTAAAAGCTTACAGCATGCATGGGGACAAAGGGGACATTCACAGCATATTACAATCATGGTAATTAGGGAAGGATGAAAGAAATCCAAGACATGAGCATACATTAAAGACATAGAATGTGATGTCAAAGGAGAAAACTTACCTTAAGATAGTCCTTCTGCATTACTTGGATGATGGCAGAACACGTCTCGGGGGAGATGCCTGTCGAGAACTTGAGGTCCTGCAAGCTTCTCCCAGTTACCAGGTACCTCAACGTGGCAATGAGCCTCTGCTCAGCAGTGATGGCTTGGAGCATCACAGTGTCCTGCCTCGTGATATAGGGGGGACAACAAATCCAACAGACGGTGAAAAACGGGGTCCGTCATACGGAGAAAGTTCCTGAAATCATCAGGGTTATTCTCCTGGATTTCCCACAGCAGAGGCATATGAGAGAATTGGTCACTCTGGCGCAACCAATTCTTGGCCCATGAACTCCTCCTCACCCTGTTCATGGCCTCTGATCGGGTAACAGTACGAACTGCAGAAGCAAGCCCATACGCAGCACGAACGAGAATGAGAACGTACTTCCAACATGGCTTCAAACCGGTCGGCTGGTCAGAACGAACTTTAAACAGAACGCACCTAGGAACAGCAAAGCCTATAAAGAACGACCTGAAAAACAGAAAACGAGCGGACAGGAACGCACTGCAAAACAGATACGACCTGACTGCACGCACTGAAAGACCGATACGAACCCACAAACTGAACACCAGAAAACGATCTGAAAAGCGCGAATCGGCTCTAACCAAACTTTTACTAACACACGGTAACACGAAATCGGCAAAAGCAGCCCCAAGGCCACCGCACCATTGGATTTGGATTTGAACTTCCCCTTTATAGTGCCGTCGTACGTGGTGTACGTCACCGCGTTCTGACACAATCGTTTTTTTAACTGATGGTGTATAGGCACGACTGATGAAAGTCTGCTTCGTCGGATATCTGATGAAAAAATCCATCGGTCCGTTTTCATTGAATGAACCGATCGTGTGTACAGGGCATACGTTTTGATGTAAGCTTTGTCGTAGTCTTTTGACTAAAATGGCATTTTCGTTTTAGTCATCTGAATTTTTTAGTTTTCCTTATATTTTAGCCATCTGAATTATTTTAGTTTTAGTCCTATTTTAGTCAATAAAATAGTGTTAATTTAGTCTATGAAAATATTTTCTTCAATGAAATTACCACTGCTGTTGACCTCCAATCAAACAGTGAATAACCAAGTGCTAAAGGGAAATCTATATATTAGAGATATACAGCATTCTAATGTGGTATATTAATTAATTGCATGATGTATGATGCTTTCTTGCGTTTTAGTGACTACACTCGGCAGGCTATGAATTTTTAGCAATGTTAATGAAAAATGAATTTATTGTGGCTATTGAAACCATTCATCGCTATAAATTTATGAAATAAGTTAAAATGAATGAATAGAAAATATAAAAAAAAAAAAAAGACCCAGGGTGCAGAACAAAAGACTTTTTATGCATAGCGTTTAAAGCTTGGTACAAATATCTTAACCCTGCAAAATTCCAAAGCCTTTCCTCAATGCCTTTTATGTTTTTCAAAAGATAAATGTGTTAATTTTAAGTTTTTCTTTCTGGTTAGAACTTATCGGGCACATATGTGGCCTTTATGTGGTGCCAAGTACATCCTTCTGACAGTCCTCTCTGTCAGCAAGTTTGTTTGCCAAGCGCAGCTCCTGTGCAGACAGAAAGTGAACTGTGGCTATGATCACCGCATGTGATCTGACTTTTCAAGTTCTCTGTTCATTGCCTGGAAGGAGCCTGCGTGAAAGCTGGAAGAATAAAGGTGATTGGACGTCACGTAGAGAATGCATTAGTGTTCAGTGGAGTTTAAAAACAATGTTACATGAAGTTTTATTTCACACAGAAGTACATATATAGAACTTTTCTGTTTTAAAGAACAGGCAGAAAGAAAAAGCACATTTTAGGAGATTACAGTAACTACTGTATACCTGTATTTGTTTTATCCGTGTCCTCAGCACACTAAAGGACCTTTACATATGAACGTATTAGTGCTTTCTCCACCACTACCAATCATATTCAATCTTTAATCAGTAGCTGTAGGGAAGTGTCAGTTCTTAGAGCTGACCATTTGATATATCAAACCCATCGTAGCTGTACCCTAAAGCATATAAGGCCCCTTTCTGAAGCCTAATGTATTTATCTATGAAGTTTCAACCCTCTCTGCTAAAATTGGTGACTACTTCATTTGCTGCCATTGCATGTTACATTAGACACTCAAAGCTACAGGTGTTAAAGCCCTTTCACACTGGTGCGTTTTTGCCGCATTTTCACGGTAAAAATAGCGCTATTAAAACGCTCCTAAAACGCCCCTCTCCATTGAAATGAATTGAAAACGCGGTAAAATCGCGGTAAAATAACTGTGTTTTACAGCTATTTTAACGCTCCGCTATAGGCGTTTCCAGTGTGAAAGGGCTCTAAGAGTATGTAATGCATGTAGTTATTTAATTCTCCTTCCACCATTTCT